>NC_053438.1:39434043-39734043 GCF_007990345.1 Gossypium hirsutum | reverse complement strand
GAGTTTTTTTTGTTTAATATGGTACTTGAATTTGACTCTAATATTCAATTTGATACTCAAAGTAAATAATTCAGTAAATATTAGACATGTATACTCTAGTAAAAAGACATAGGTACCTAATTGGCATAAAAAAAAGCAATGTATCAAATTGAACATTAAAGTAAACTCCAGTACTTAAATGATACAAAGAAAAACTTAAGTATCAAAATTAAAAATCTGAACACCAAAATAAACATTGAAATCAAATTTAGATATCAAATTAAGATAAAAAAATTTAAATATCAAATTAAATTTCGATATCAAATAATATATTGACCCAAAAATTAAGCACGCGGCTGCTTTACTTTGCTTCACCCCTTTGCTAGTATACTTAGGCCCCGTTCTCCTCTGCTTTTTAAACGGGCTTTTGCAACAAAAAGTGCTTTTCTCTTAAAAGCAAAGAAGAACGGCCATCGTTTCAAAAATTTTTCCACCATCTGAGAAGTGCTTTTTGGCTGATAGAGAAGTTAAAAATTTCTCCATTTCTTCAGCCAAAAGTCCGTTTGGCTGATAATTTCCCATTTTAACCTGCCTTCTCCCCCAAAAAGTTTCTTTTCTCTGGTTCTTTGGAGGAGCTCTATACCCATTTTTTCACATTTTCACTTTCAAAATTTTGGCTTACTGCTTTCGATTAGAATTTTCCCTGAAAATTCTGGATTACTGCTTTGCTTTACTCTACTCGGCGGCTGTGGTTTGGGGATTGAGAATCGAGATAAAAGAAATGGAGAAGGGAAACAGGCAAGTAGTTGTTTCAGCATTGCAATTCGCTTGCACCGACGATGTGCCCACCAATCTCGCCACTGCCGAAAGGTTTCTTTTTTTTTTACTCCTCCTATTACTTCCCATTTGATTAGATTTTCTGGGTCTTTCATTAATTTCGAATTGTATTAAATGATCAAACCTATATTCTGGATTTGCTTTGCTACTCTTCCACTTTCATCTGTTAAAAAGTCTCTTCATATTGGTTTTGTGGTTTCTTTTAGTTAATTCTTCCTTTAGTCTCTATTTGATTGAGATTTGGAACTGTGGTGTAAATTGTTTGTTTGATTCTTATATGAGAGTGAGCCTATTTACTATATGGTGAAGAACCGATAAAAGAAAAACAAAGGATATAGAGACTGTTCATGGTTATAAATTGTTTTCAAAATTAATTTGGTTTCATTGGAACTGTTCAAGTTCGAACTTTTGGGCATTTTCTGCAGTTGTTCATTGGAGACACTAAGTACATTGAAGTTTGCACAGCGGGCTAAATTTATTAAGAACAATGTATGAGATTTTTGCTTAGCTACTTTTAATTCAATGCATGGCTTACTCGTCATTCATGTGATTTCCTGAAATCCTCTTGTTTCATTTTCTATTCCCAACGGGAACCGATGCTAGCCTTTGAGCCTGTTTAGACTACATAATCTATACTTGTATACTAATAATAAGAGTTTTGTGTTGTGGAACCCATTTAGTTAAAAAGGTAGAGTGATACCAAGTTTTTTTCATGTATATATATTTAAAAATACAACTTTTTGTTAAAAAAATTTTATTTCTTTTAACCTCTTAATCAGTTAGTTAAATTCTAGTTAATGTATATAGTTTTTAAATTTTGGATGTCATATTTATTGAAATATTTGAACTAATGTATTGTAGGCAGTGGTAAATGAAGATGCATCTGGAGATGTTATTGCTATGAGACTGCAAATTCAACAGCTGAAGGTATAATATTGTTAAACTTACGATCATATTTGAAAGTACCTTTAAAGTTATTGTAATACTGTAATAGTGGGCGGTTTGCTCAGTTTCTATTTATCAATATGAGTTTCACTATACTTCTCTGCTGAATCTCCTTTCTATTGAGCAAGCAGTAATTGTATTATGTTTTGCTTTATCTTAACTGAAAAATAAAGGTAGAAATAATAAATGTTAATTTACAAAATTTCAAGCAGCAAGCAGAATCTTCTGTTTTTGTGAGCTGAAGTCATGCCAAAGTTTAAATGATTCATTTTATTTATTTCATTTGCATGGTTCTCATATTCTTTCAGGTTTCTAGTTATCCTTATTATCCAAAATTCTGTTTTTCAGAAAGAAGTATCTCATTTACGAGCTTTTGTTAATGGCAAAAGTGAAAATCTGGATAATGATAACTTGGCATCAAGCATTCCAGTATCACCTGGGCCCTTTAAATGGGAATTCCCTCCTGGATCATTCAGTCCACTTTCATCTGATAAAAGGATGTCTCAGGTATGCAGAAATCTTGCTTTGTTGAGGAAACACACAACCTAGAGTTGTTGTTAAACTATTTTCTTTTTCTGCCTATTATGATTTTGTAATCCAGAAAAAAGATTATGAAATTGCTCTTGTTGGGGCCTTCAAGAGGGAAAGGGAGAAAGAAGCCCCTTTACAAGCACTAACTGCTGAAAACCAGGTAGCTATGCAGTTGGTATGTCCTATGCCTTGAAAGAAGTACCTTTTCTTTATTTTATATGTTTCAGTCTTTGGGACTGCAAAGTTTAAGTTAACAATAATTTTTGAAAGTTTGGGAGTTAACTTAAGGAATAGGACATGCTTAAAATTTTAATAATATAAATTATAAAGGAATTCTGTGAGATTTGTTCTTGGCATCTAACTCTGGAGTATTGCGTAATGTGATAAGTTATTAGAAGTAAAATTTGTCACTTTGTGTTGGACTTTTGATAGGCAAAATAAAGAGAAGAGATCCAAAGTTAATATTTTTGAGGTTTGGTTCTTAAATCTTAAGGAATATGACATGCTTAAAATTTTAGTATATAAAGGGCTTCCGTGAGATTTGAACTCTAGAGTATTACGTAAAACTAGAAGTAAATTTTGTTTACTTTGTGCTGTCTTTGTTGGGTTTTTTAAGCTAATGTTATTACCTTGGTGTTTTTTCGTGCATAGTCACTCTCATGATTCATTTTGAGCAACAGTAATGCCTCAATTTATTGTTTATTAGCTTATTGGTTTAAAGGTAATCAATTTATTGTCTTTGCTGGACATTGTTATGATATATGTAATGCTATTTTAGTATAGTTGACTCGTAGGTGTCATTCTTTGAAGAATTTTTTCCGATTTGTACACTTCTTTTAGGAACTGATCTAGAAAACAAGAAGCTTGACCTTGATATCCGATTTTATGGTGGTACAATTTGTAGATGAAGATATAGAAAATTGTCTTTCCCCTCTGTCTTAATGATTCAGTTTTTGCTGATATTATTGGTTATATTCTTATTTCTTTTAATGCTTGCATGCTCTTGATTACCACTGCTTGCCCCTAGAGTGTTGTATTCTTTGCTTTATATGGTGATGGGGCTGCTAATCAAAGGGCAGTTGTTTGAGGATTTGAACATCTCTGCACTTTGGGATCTGCCTGCAATTTTGGTCTGCAAGAATAATCATTGTGAGCAATTTGAATTGGAATGAAATTTTATTGGTCTATTAAATTTTTGTGGACTTTATTTATTTCATGTAACAGATGGTATGGGGACGGCTGAGTGGAGAGCCGCAAAGAGTCCTGCTTACTACAAACGTGGGGATTATGCTCCTGGTTTGAATGGTAAATTTAGTGCTTGTAGATGCAACTTGGTTTTTAAGTGGGTGATTTTGGGTTGCATTTTTCACTTGTTTCCTCATTTAATTAAAGCCTGAATCGCACTGTACCGTATTGGGACATCCTTTTTCATGCGGAGAAAACATTTAAATTACCATTGGTCCTATATTTAGCCTAAAGAAGGGACGAAAGACCTACTCTACCAAGCGATCAAGGCCTTAATTCAAGTTTTCATTTTGCAGATACACAGGAGTTGTAACCGAAATTAGTGAGATGGATCCTGTTAGATGGTCTGGTTCAAAATGGAGATGCTTGCTGGTATGGTTGCAGACATTGCTTATACATTTCCAAAATATGTTCAACATCTGAGTGGACTGAAATTTGCTCTTCTGTTTCTCTTGTACTTTTTTACATCATGGTATGTACTAGTTTTATTACTATAGGTCTGATTTTGTTTAAAGATTTTAGCTGAACCTTTAAATGAAATGCAATACACGCTAAACTGTTCAATTGAAACTATGTTTGCTTTTATAATTCTAAGTATTTTGTTTTATATTCTCAAACATTTAATCTAAGGGGTGATGAAATAGTTAGTTCGATCCATTGTTAATTGAACTATAATTAACTAAACCGTTAGTTGAATTGAGCTTTTTCTGTTAAAATAATTAACCGAATCGAACCAACTTCAATTAATTTTGTCGGCTTTCTATTGAATTGTTGTTTATATAACTTTTTTTCTTTTGGTCCAAAGTTCATACCATTTTGAAACAATTATTGGCAAACATTACACTAAAATAGTAGTGTGCATTAAATTAGAACAAAAATATGACAAACAATGTGCATTGTCATATATTAGAACAAAAACATTATAATATTACAATACAATGACAGTTGGAACGAAATTGATAGGTGTTTAATTAATTAAAAATAAAAAATAATTTTTATAATAATACAATCGTGTCAATATCTAATTACAAATTTTTAATTTTTATATTTAAATATTTAAATATAGTTTATATATTCTAATTAAATTTTATAAATAATTAATATTAATTACTTAGAAATATTTAAAATTAATATTATATATTAAAATATTAACAATAAGTTATAATAAATTATTTTTTATATTTTTGCTAAAATATCATAATATTAACTAATTTGAACATTATTTACATACATATTTGTTACTTTATAATCTTATGTCTAAAATGGACATTTTATTCTTCAAAAGCACTTTTTGACAGCAATGTCAAACACTCAAATTTCTAAAAAGCACTTCTCAAAAGCAATGAAGAACTAGCCCTTAAAATGAATATATATATTACAAAACAATGGACAGTATCATAGATGAATTTGATAGTGTGGGAAGAAAAAGAATAGTAGTTTAACCGCCAAATTTAGATTTAAACCATAAAATCATGGCTTGATAACCCTAACCAAAAGCAAAAAACTAAAACCTTTAGAGTTTTAAATTTGTACTTTTTAAATAAAATGACTTTATTAATCTCATTTCACTAAATTTTACAATTTTAGTTCTTCACAACAATGTTGAACATTGTAAACTTTTGGTACAATACGGGTAAAAAGTAAAAAATTTATAATTACAATCATGATGACATGTACATTTTGAGATTAGTTTAAATTTTTTTTAAATTAAATAAAATACATGTTATATCTTAATCCTTATAAGAACCCAAATTATTTTGGATAATTTCATGCCTCTTAATATAAAAATCTCGCCCACTAAAACACAAGGTCGTTGAAATAATAACCCCAATTTTTAAACAGGTACTTCTAATCATACTTTTTAAATACATTCTCATCAGTCTAAAAACTTTCCAATAACAATGCTAATTAAGCTGTGATCCATGATATTTTCCAATTATTATCCTAATTATTTTATCACCGGCCACCCCTTTTGGGTAATGGTGTAGTTCTATTGGAATTAGTTTTTCAACAAGGCAGAAGGCTTTGAGACCTGAAACAATGGGTCTCTCTGCACAATAACACCATTTCTTCGGTAAAAATACCATCAACACTAATTGTCAAATTATATTTTACCCATTTATTAAAAATAAGTAAATTAATTCATATACATTAGATTAAAAAGTAAATTGATCATTTTAATTAAAAATTTCATTCATTCTTACAATTAAAAACTAGCATAACGAATAAAATAACCAAATAAAGACACTTGATGTGGCACATGTATCTCATGCTAACATATAGATATCTATTTTTAACAGTAGAAATGAATGAAATTTTTAATAAAAAAATTAATTTACTTTTTAATCTAATGTATATAAACTAATTTATCTATTTTTAAATAAAAATAAAATATAATCCAACTCTAAATACAAAAACTTCAATAATATTTTTAACCTATTTCTTTCCACTAAATACCAAAATGGATGGTCTACCATCTAGATCCCTAACCCCTAAATCACTTTAAGGGTTCTGTTAGCCTCTAACGGTATACTAAACCACCATGTTATTTTATATTTACTTTTTCCAATTGCAAGTATCTCCAATTAATGGCGCCCACGTGCTACGCAGCTCAAGTTGTCTACTATGGGAATTTGTGACCTTTTTTTTTAATTCCAAGAAACAAATAGAAAACGAGGGTTTAGAGAAATTAAATTAAAAATGATACACATTAATTTTTATTAAATTTGGTAGTTCAGCATAGAATGACATTTGATTTGGCTTGGTTCATAAATTAAAATATCGTAACTAACAGAATGAATTGAGCTTTGCATAGTGTATTCAATTTTAAAATTTTATAATATAATGTTTCTATATTAGTGAATGCTACATAAAAAAATGTTATAAAATTAAGAAAACGTTCAACGGCCCAAGTTGTTTTCCGTAGATGAAATTTGATTTGGATTAATTCTAATTTTGATAATATTGGATTCAGTTTTAATTTTACTTTTAATTTTTAAAATATTATAAACAATAAATTTATCTCAACCTCGGATGCTCTTCCATGTAAGCTGCACCAGGATATATAAATTTCATAAATGTTCGATTAGAATTTTTTTAATTTAAGTTAAATATTAAATTCACTCAATTTAATTTGTCTACTTAATCATTGGTTTTTATATTTGATTCCAAAGCCGATAATTTATGATGGAATGAAGTTCGAACTAAAATTTTATTTCGTTACTAATTAAAAATAATAATTCATATTTAAAATAATTATTCTAAGATCCCATAAACTTCAACTAATATTTATAATATGCTCAGATTTATATTACTTCCTGTCACTTGAATTTTGATTAATATTGATTAAAAAACAAAAAAAAAGTAATAAGAAATCATAAAGATTAAAAGAAAAATTCTATAAATATTAATGAAGACAAATAAATAAGGATGGTAACATAAGCATTCATTTAACAACAATTAAGTTAAAAAAATTAAACTATCCAACATTATATTTAACAACTACCCAATATAAAAAGGTAGAAATTGCTATCGCTGAGAAAAAAATTCATCAAATCGAAAAATCGAGTTGAATAGATAATTTAGTTCTATTTTTTTTATGGTTCAGTTTAATTTCGTTTAGATAATATTATTAAACTACATTAATTTAGATCAGTTTCGATTTATTTTATTAGATACAAAAAAGTAAAACAAAACAAAACAAGACAGTTTAAAAATTAAAAAAAAAGCAACCAATATTTTTTATACATATAGGTCCAATATATAAATCATTTAAAACCAAAAACAAAACTCATTGCTTCTAAATTCTAAATATAGCTTTTATTATACTTTTACATATATTATAATTAAATAAAAAATAAAACCTAAATCTAATTTCACTGTCACTCTCTCATGAATTGTTGTTAAAACTTTCAAAAATTCAAGAGTTTTATCTCTTTTTTACTTATTATGTACTATGTTCTTTTTTTCTATTATTATTGTTGTTAAAATCTCTAAAATTTTGGTCATCATTATTAACATTTTCAAGTCGGGTGCTTTTTTTGTTGTCATTACACATTAAAAGTTATAAAATATAAATAATTTAACATTTGATTATGTTGAATGAAAACTGAAAGTGATTAAATTAAGGTTTAATTAGATTTTTAATAAATATTTATAATTATAGAATTTTAATAAATATTTATAATTATAGATTTTATAAATTAAATTTTAGATAAATATATTAATTGAAAAAAAATTAAATTGTCAAATGGTGTCTAAGAAACCTAAAATGAAATAATTTTATCTAATTAAAATTAAAAAGTCTAAATTCAAAAATAATTTTATCTAAATAAAGTCTAAAATCTCAAAACTCAAAAACAAAATTTTATGTAATTAAAGGGTATATCAAACACATTAAAGTTGAGGTTGAGGAATGCAAGTATATATTGTAGGTAAATCTCGGGAAAACAAACATTTAATTTACATATCTACATCACTATTCTTGCTAAATCAACATAAATGATTGCTAAACCTAACACGCAATACACGCTTTTAAATTTCATTTATATCTTGTCATTTCGAATTGGACCAACTTTATTTTTCTAAAGTAAAACCTCTCAAGTGTGTGGGTTTACCGGCAATAACTTGCCCACAAAAAAGTTTTGTTGGCCTGATAGCACCGAAAATAAACAACATTCAAAAAAGGAAACGAAGCTTAAACAAAAAGATTGTATGGGAGAGAAAAGAAGGCCCCAATTCTTCTTATATATTCCCCCAAACATGCCACTCTCTCTTCCCCAACTAGCTGCGAGTAGACAACAAAACAACATGAAAACCTCCCTTTTTTTCTTGTACTTATTATCTCTCTCATATTTCAGTGTAAGAAACTAAATTCCCTAGTCTTGTTTTTGCTCTATATTGTCTTTTCTACATTTTCATTTCATATACATACATTCTAGACTTTGTTGCTTTAATTTATTTATTTCTATTTCTATTTCCAGGTGGTGCTAGTATTTGGTACAGGCAGAAGCGAGGGTAAGGAGAACCCATTTACAGCCAAAGCCTCGTTGATTCGTTACTGGAACAATCACATTTCCAACAATCTTCCCAAGCCACCATTTCTTATCTCCAAAGCTTCCCCACTAAACGCCATCGACTTGGCCAAGCTCACTCAACTCGCCAATCATAACTCTCTGTCTTCCCACATTGAATCTTTTTGTTCCTTAGCCAATCTTTTCTGCTCATTCCAGGAGGACTCCTCGAAACTAGACGCAGTTGTCAAGGGTAAAGGGGATGCAAACTTCGCAGTGTATTCCAGTAAAAACTTTAAAGGTTATGGCTCGTTAAGACGCGGAGGGATCGACTCCTTCAAGAACTACTCCGATGGGTTAAATACTCCCAATGAGTCTTTTAAGAAATACAGCAGGGGATCCAATGCCCATAGTGAAGACTTCACAAGCTATGCCAAAGATGCCAACGTCGCTATTGATAACTTCACCAACTATGGCTCCAGCACCACGGGCGGCTCTGGTGGGTTCAACAACTATCAGGAACGAGTTAACGTGCCAAACCTCCGGTTCACCAGCTACGACTCCGATGGTAACAAGCATAAACTCTCTTTCTCAAGCTACAGCTCTGAGACAAACTCAGGGTCCGAGGCATTCACCAATTATGGGAAGAAGGGCAAGGCAGTTCCAGCTGAGTTCACAAGCTATAGTTCTAATGCTAACACGATCGGGTCGAGTTTTGCAGGGTATGGGGTGTTAGGGAACTCAGCAAACGACTCGTTTAAAGCCTATGGCGACTCAGGTAACAATCCCCGTAATAACTTTAAAATCTATGGTTTAGCTTCTAATTTGGGGATTGACAGCTTTACTAGCTACCGAGATTCAGCCAATGTTGGAGCTGATTCTTTTCAGTCTTACGCAAGGGATGCAAATTCCGGAAAAGTTAATTTTGTAAATTATGGGAAAACATTTAATGTTGGGAACTCTACATTCAAAGAATATGGTAAAGGATCCACTGGTTCCACCACAATAGGGTTCAAAATGTATGATTTGGCCCGTTCATTCCTGGATTATGCCAAAAAGGGCGTCACGTTTGCTGGATACACAAACTCAAGCTCTAAAGAAACTTCAGTGAATAGATGGGTTGAGCCAGGCAAATTTTTTAGGGAGTCGGTTTTGAAGCAAGGGAATGTCATGGTGATGCCCGACATAAGGGATAAGATGCCTCGAAGGTCATTTTTACCCCGGGGGATTTTGAGTAAATTACCATTTTCAACCTCCCACTTATCTGAGCTTAGGAACATTTTTGGTGCAAGCATGGAGGGCATGCTTGAGAACGCACTGACGGAATGCGAGAGGCCAGCGAGCCGAGGTGAGACTAAGCGGTGCGTTGGGTCTGTGGAAGACATGATTGACTTCGCCACATCGGTGTTAGGCCACAGTGTTACCGTGAGAACAACAGAAAATGTGAAGGGATCAAAGCAAGAGATCATGATCGGTGAAGTCAAAGGAATCAACGGTGGGGAGGTGACAAAATCGGTGTCATGCCATCAGAGTTTGTACCCCTACCTACTCTATTATTGTCACTCAGTGCCGAAGGTTAGGGTTTATGAAGCTGAAATTCTTGATGTTACAAGCAAATCCAAGATTAATCATGGGGTTGCCATTTGTCATCTTGACACATCAGCTTGGAGTCCCACTCATGGTGCCTTTCTAGCCCTTCGATCCAGCCCTGGACAAATTGAAGTCTGCCATTGGATCTTTGAGAATGACATGACTTGGACAATTGTGGATTGAATTACTGAAAACTTTTTTTTTCCTTAAAAAAAAGAAAGCTAATTTTGGTCCTACTTATTTATTTCTGTATCTCGTATGAACAATGGGTTTCAATTGTTTTGTTTTATTATATTATAATTTTATCATGAACTTTATGGTGGTTGGTTTTTTTCTATTTTATTGGCCAGAGTGTTCGATTAGTTCGATAAATAAAATATGCTTTTTACTGCCAAATTTTTAGGAGAGTAGTTAATATCTATAATTTATAATAACCATATAAAAATCTATCTCTAAATATAGAAAATAATTATATGAAACAGTGACATATATTATTGTATCTATTTTTCACTAGTTTAATATCATAAAGTATTTTCATCTTAAATTTCAGTATTTTTATTCTAAAAAAAATTAAATTCAAATGAAAATTTTGAAGTTTAAGATGAAATTATTGATGTAGCATTAAATTATTAAAAAAATATAATGTCACTGTTTTATACAATCCTTCTTTCTCTGTACATAGAGGATGACTAATAAGCCATTTTTTTTGATAGAAAATGAACCCGAAGGTCACTACCTCTTATTAGGAAGAATCAAGAATAACAAGATCATGAATATCGCTTGGATAATCAATGCCAAATTTCAAATTATAGCAATTCAAAAGTGAAAAATTACAAAGAAAATCAACAACTTTGTTACTGCTACGATTAATTATTAAAAAAATTTAATAAGGTTAATTAAGAATTTGATATTTAAGGGAAAAAATATTTTGGGAGCTTATCTTATTTTTACATGTATTTTAGGTAATGTAAATTCATCTAACTTTTAACACATTATTAATTAATTAATTATATGTATTAGTATGGTTGTGTTGTCTTCATATTATTTTTCGAGTTTTTACAAGTTACTAATTAATTTTATGTATCTTTTGATGCATTTGTAAATATATGTTGTGTCTATGTTATTTGTTTTAATTATTTTTAATTTTGCATGTTATGTTTTAATCCATCCCATATTTAACATAATTTTATTGTGTCGATGTTTTATATATATAATATTCACGTATTAAAATTTAATTATATGTAAATTTTGGCAGATTATGCATGTGTGTCGTTATTTTTATATTATAATATAATCTATATAGTTTGTTATCATTATTCAATTTAGAGAAATTATTTTTATGTTTATATTATGTCGAATTTATCTCATATTTTATATGATTCTTCATACTATACTAATTCGTTCTGTAAAAGAAAATTTATGTTCATTTTGTATTTGCAATTTTTTTTGTCTCGAATTACTTTACATTTAAATAAAAGTTTACATGTTAATAATTCATTTGATGTAGATTTTAACATGATTATTACTTGCGTCAAGTACATATAATTTTTAATGACAACATTACCATGCATTTTTAATTATTGATATAATGATTTATTTGACCATCTAATTTTACGAAAAAGTCATTTTAGCCCTTTATTTAATTTTTAATTCTTTTTAGCTCTTAAACTTGCATTTTTTGTTAAAACACCCCAAAATGAATGGAAAAGTTCACATTTTTAACTTTTCTAATGTGGTATACCCATTACATTTAATTAATTTTTTAAAATGTTAAAAATTAAAATATACAATTTATTTTAAAAATTAAAATCATTTAAAAATTATATATATATTTATTGTTTTTTTTTAAATTTTAATTAAATGCTGACATGTCATTCACGTGGCAATCCACGTGTATGCCATGTCACAAAGTTATCAAACATTAACTTTTCTATTTATTTTGAGATTATTTGACAAAAAATGTAAGTTCAATGGTTGAAAGCGGCGAAAAATTAAATCGATGACTAAAATAACCTTTTTGATAAAGTTAAAAGACCAAAAAATCATTATCCTTAATTATTTTATTTTTATTTTTTTGGTAAAATTTTACTTTCTTCTATTATATCTTAGGTTATTTCACATTTCCTATCATATCTCCTAATAATTTAATTTTAATTTTAAATCCATTTATTTGTAAATTGCATCATTACACATGTATATTAATATTAATATTATATTTTAAAAAATTATTTTACAAAGAGAGGATATAGTCTAGTAGTATTTATAGTAATAGTTTAACAATTTATTCATCATTTTAAAATTACATTAAATATTTTTATAAATTATTCAATATTCTTATATTTGATGATTTTAGATTGTTTGAGATTTGTAGCTTATACAAGTTTATGAAAAATTAAAAATTGTTTTTAAGTTACAACTAAAAGTTACAATCAAACGTTACATCCAAATCTCTCATAAAAACAAATTGAAATATTAAATAAATCAGAATATATTTTTAGAAAACTTCAACATAAATACTAAACTCACATCTACTGAAATTTGATCACTAGACCTCAAAGTTAAAAATCTTACAAGCATTTTCTATATTATTTATATTACATAATTTTAACAATTTTTTGCTTTATGCTATGGTTTTACTAATTAATTCGCCCTTGTTTCGGATCAAGTAATCTTACACTATTTTAGGAATATAAAATTTTGTTCAACAATTTTTTCTTAAATAGATAATTTAATATTATAAGAGGTAATCTCAATATCACATTTTTTTTAAATAATCTTATATTACCTTAATAATGTGACATTTGCTATAACTTTACCTATTTTCAACGACTTTGAATTCTTTAAACCATAATGGAATAGTAATAAAAACTAATGAATTAAACTCTTTAATATATTCTCTCAATTAACATTGCAGCTGTATTTATTAATATTATAAGTAATTTTTCTATTATTTAATTTTTTTGAGAAAATAGGGCTGGGGTTTATTAATTTAAAACTAAAATTAAAAAGACCAAAGGCGCAAAGAGACCCAAAGAAAGAAAAATTATCTGATCCTAAAAGGAAAGAAAGACAATAAAGAAGCTACTGAAAAAGTAAACAAACTGTAAAGAAAATCAAAGAAAAACGTGCCCACTCCCTTGGGGAAAGAGATTTCCCGTCCCACTCTTATCATCTTTCTAGGAGGCGCCGACGGTTCCATTTCTCCCCAAAAAAAAACTGTCAAACTTCCTTCCCTGAATTGAGACAATCATTCAGTCGAAGCATCCCTGTCCAGATTTGATGCTTCGGTAACCCAGGAAACCGGAAAAACCAAGAACCGTTCATTTGTCAGTCAGGCTCGCGCAGCCAATCATCGGACAAAGTTGTTGCAGTGGAGTCCGGGACAGACCCGATCAGGTAAAAGCCTTCTCCCTCCCTTACACATTCAGTGGCTAGAGCGTCTGCTAAAGCATTTCAAAATCTTTTAACATGCACAAATCTGATGCTTTGAAATCGGGCGCAAGTGCCTTTGATTTTACGAATGTATGAGCTAACTTCTGATTTGTCAGTGTGACTTGAGTTACATTTCGTAATAACAGACAAGGAGTCTCCTTCGATGATTACTTTTGTTAATCTGAGAACTAACCCCAATTTAACCGCCTCAAGGCATGTAAGGGCTTCCCCGGCGAAAGCTGATCCCACATTGTCGTGCACAACTGCTTTAGACGCTATTACCACACCCTCGCAATTTCGAGCAACCAGCCCTGTACCTGATCTACACTGTTCCATGACAAAAGCCGTATCAAAGTTTACTTTGATAAAAATCGGTAGGAGGAGGATTCTAGATGACTTTATCACACTGGACGGTAATTTTCTTCTCTTCTAAACAGTCCAATTCACCAGAGATACTTGGAGATAAAATTAGCGATTTCCTTTCCTGATTTAACCACTTTGTCATGAACTCTCCTATTTCTTTCAGACCAGATGACCCAAACAGAGCAGCAAACAATCCTTCATTGAGTGTGCGAGCAGACATTGAAAACTGCACCCCTGACTAGGTCGGTTTAATAAATCAATGAGGCGTAAAATTTCCCAAACTTCATTTGAAACAGGACAAAGGCAGAAGGCATGATCTACTGTTTCTGCTCCTCCCTCACAAATGGGACACATTGCGTCTGGAACCAGCTTCTTCAAGAATAAGTTTGACATGGTAGGGATATAATTTTTTGAAATACGCCAGACAGTAATTTTTAGCTTGGAAGGCAGATTTAAGTTCCATAGTTTACGATGGAAACTTTTATATGTAGCTTGTAATTCCTTTAATCTAGGAGAAACACTATTGATTTGTAACAATTTGTAAGCACTGCGAACGGAAAACTCATCAGATGCTTACCCCCACCAAACCAGGACTTCATCATGTGGTTCAAGTGCCAGCGCGATCTGAAGGATTCTTGATGCATCATCCTCATCAAAGATGGAAGTAATAGTATCCTATTTCCATTCTCTATTATCATCAATAAGCTCAGACACAAATTCAAGATTACAATTACTGACTGTACCACGTAATAAATAGGGATTGCTTCACTCGTACCCACTGAGGTGCTCATGGCCGGGCTGGGCCCAAAAAAAATGTTGCCTTGCGTCCTAGGTTTGGGCCCAGCCTGGCCCAAAATATGGGCTTGAAATTTTGTCCAGTCCCGGCCTGGGAAAAAATTCCTAAGCCTGAGCCTGGCCCAGTCTATTTTTTTAATAAACACCAAAACTTTATTTTAAAATAAAAAAATAAAAAAATAAAAAATATTTTAAAATAAAAAAAATATATATTTATTATATATTCGGGCTGGGCTGGGTCGGGCCCAGGCCAAAAAAGTGGTGCTCGAGGTTCAGACTGTTTTCTAAATGGGCCTTATTTTTTTGCCCAAACCTATTTTTCGGGCTTATATTTTTACCCAAATCCTCCCATATTTCAGGCGGGCCGTCGGGCCGGGACGCCCGACCCATGAGCACCTCTAGTACCCACCCTCCAACAAGAATCATCTTGAAAAACCTTTTTTATTGTCCAGATGCTTTTCCATGCATACGAAGCATTCACTTTAAGACATGAATTTAGAAAATTAGAATGTGGATAATATTTCGCTTTCAAAACCTGCGCCAATAGAGAATTTGGATTAGTTATAAGACGCCACCCTTGTTTTGCAAGAAGGGTGATATTAAATTTCGCAAGACTTCTAAAGCCCATGCCACCATTTTCTTTTAATTCACACATAGAGCCCTATCCACACCAATGCAAGCCTCATTTTCCATGAGTCTTTTGCCACCAAAATTGAGCTAAAATGCTCTTCATCTCCTCACACAAGTATTTTGACAAAAGAAAACAGCCTATAGCATAAGTAGGTATTGCTTGCAACATCATTTTAATAAACACTTTCTTGTCGCCTTGAGACAAGAAACAGGAACTCCAATTATCAACTTTTTTGTTTCATATGGTCTTTTAAATACTGAAAGGAGACCTTCTTCCTTCTGCCCACTATATTTGGGAGACCTAAGTATTTCTCAAGGTTAGTGGAACATCTCACACCCAATTCGATGGAGATTTGTGTTATCACCGAATCAATTGTATTTGCGCTAAAAAAGATTGTGGATTTGTCAAAATTCACACATTGACCCGAATGGGTCTCATATTCTTTCAAAATTTGCTTCAAAATTTTAGCGCTTCCCACAGTAGCCCCCCCAAAAAGAATAAATCATCGATAAAGAGTAAGTGAGATATCAGTGGACCTCTTCGACTTGTTTTTACCCTCTTTAGAAGACCTTCATGAACAACCAACCTCATTAAAGAAGATAGGCCCTCGCTACAAATGAGAAAGAGAAAAAGACTTAAAGGGTCCCTTTGTCGAATTCCTCTCGAAGGCTAGAAAAGTGCCCCAATTCTTTCATTTAAGTTGACCGAATAATAGATAGTGGAAACACACTTCATCATAATGTCAACCCAAGCTTGAGCAAAACCCATTTTTTCCATCATTACTCGTAAGAAATTCCACTCCACCCTGTTATAGGCTTTATTCATGTCTAGTTTGAGCGTAAGTAAGCCCTTTCTGCCTTTCCACTTCTGGCTAAAAGTATGCAACAATTCATATGCCAATAAAACATTATCAGATATTAATCGGCCGGGAACAAATGCACTCTGGGACTTGTCAGTACAAACATATAAGACCTTTTGAAATTTGTTTGCAACCATTTTGGCTATGATTTTATAGATAACAGTGCAAATGCTAATTGGTTTAAAATTGCATATTTTTGAAGATTGTGAATTTTAGGGATAAGAATTATATTAGTGATATTTATAGACTCCATATTCATGCCATTATTTAATACTCCCAAACAAAAACGACAAACCTCCTTTCTCATAATGTGCCAATATTTTTGAAAAAAGATTGTTGGGAAACCATCTATACCTGGCGCCTTTGCAAGACCCATACCCTTTAATGCCCCAAAAACCTCATCCTCTGTGTAGGAAGCAGTTAGCTCAGTATTGGCCTCCTTAGTAATGCAGTTGTCAACTCTGGACAGAATATGGCTTATCCCACTGTCCCCCCTTTTCGTCATAAAAAGCTTAACAAAATAGCACATCACAATGTTTTCCATTTCATAATGATCTGAGGTAATTCTACCATCCCCTGTAACACCCCGAACCCGAGACCGACACCGGAGTCGGACACGAGATGTTAACAAACTTTGAAAAATTTTTCCAGACACTGCCCAGTCTGAGTACTAGTCGCTTCAAAAATCATATCTTGAGTTTCACAACTCGAAAATCAGTTTTGTGATTTTTCCCTGAAACTAGACTCATGTCCCCACCTATGTATTTTTTTCTAGAATTTTTGGTCGGGCCAATTAGTACAGTTTATTAGTCAAAGTCTCCCATGTTACAGGGGTCGACTACACTGACCTTTTCCCATTACGACTTGGATATCTCTCTGCACAGAGCTTCAATACTGATGCCGTTTGTTTCTATGGAAACTAGACTCAGAGAGGAATCCATACATATATGGTATGACCCCTAATTATCTCTGGTCAATTTATAGTGAATTTCCAAAGGCGGAACAGGGAATCCAGAAACTGTTCTGGCCCTGTTCCACAAGAACCCGAATATCTCTTACTGTACTGTTCCTATGATTGTTTCGTTACTTCCATATGAAAGTAGATTCATCAAGGTTCGATTACATAATTTATTCACTATTTAATTCCACTCCTACGAATTCTTGTGATTTTTCCAATCCACACCACTGCTGCTATCAGCCTCTGTTTTCAAAGTAAACCTTACCTATTTTGGGGTTTCATGGACCAACTAGGGCCTTGTCATACATAAGCCCACATATGATCATACTTAGCCATTCCAGTGGCTGATCATTTGCTCAACACTTCCATTCCAACTATAGTTACATCATGAAACCATCTATACATTCATAAACACGAATGGTCTAATGCCATACTCCACTTCTACAAGCCATTTTCGCATGGCTGTACACTTATACATTTCATAAAGTACTCGAAAGACAACAATGGGTAGTCCTATACATGCCATATCAAGATTCAACCAAAATAGTACCCAAAAGAGCCTTTGATAGTGTGGGCGACTTCGACTTCAAGATCCTGAGTCCGATAGCTGGAGAACCAAAAATCTATAAAACAGAGGAGCAATGTAACGAGTAAGCAATTTATGCTTAGTAAGTTTTGAGCAAGGAATTCCAGCATACACAAAGAATAGCACACATTTAGCTAAACGGAATATTTCATAATACGCAATTTACCGATATCAAACTTGCTTCACAACATTAACAACCCTTATGTACATACACAATAAACTAACTTAGCCGAAGGCCGGTAGCTCGTTTATCAACTGAGCGAACATTTATTTGTAAGGGCTCGATTAAATTCAACACATACGTAACATATCCCCATATTGGGATGTTTTTCGAGTATTCGCTGGAATTTTACAGCAAGCTCATTCATTACCAAATCACGTACCTTCGGGATTTAACCGGATATAGCTCCTCGTTCAAATGCCTTCGGGACATAGCCCGGTTTTAGTAACTCACACAATGCCTTCGGGACATAACCCGGATTTAACAACTCGCACGAATGCCTTCGGGACTTAACCCGGATTTAGTATCTCGCACAAAGGCCTTCGGGGCTTAACCCGGAATTTGTATCTCGCACAAATGCCTTCAGGGCTTAACCCGGAATTTGTATCTCGCACAAATGCCTTCGGATCTTAGTCCGGATATATTCACTTAGCACAAAGCCTTCGGGACTTAGCCCGGACAGCATTCAATTAATCATGCACCTCTAACAATAATTCATGGCACATTCGTATTTCTTTTTCATTAGCAAAACTCAACACAAGGCACACACCATCCTTGCACATTCGGCTCAATAGCCACTCATAGAGCATGATTTTAATTTGCTTAAAACATGATTTAATCACATCGTAATTTAAGCTCTCTTACTCAAGAACTTACCTCGGGTGTTGTCGAACGATTCCGCTAGCTATTCGACCACTTTTTCCTTCCCTTTATCGGATTTATTTCCCCTTTGCTCTTGAGCTTAATTAAACAAATAAATTGATTTCATCATTTAGGCATCAAAAAGATGAACACAAGGCACTTAGCCCATATTTATACATTAGACATTAAAGTCTCATACATGCAAAAATCATGCATCAACACAACATATTAGCTAATTTCTTTCCCCTTGGCCGAATATGCATGTCTATTTTTGGGGTCGATTTCAACACTTAATACACACATATACACACTAGTAAAGCATCCTCCCCCTTTTCATCAATTTAACACATGCATTGCTCATTAACATGCAAAGTTACATTCGGCCTTAGCACACATCTTGCTAGCCGATTCTTCTCCATTTAGCAACCAATGCACATATGTGCTCACACAAAAATGCTAAAAAGGAGGTTCAAGAATCATCAAGCCATCATCACATGCATCATTAACAAGCTTCATATTTTGCATGCAATGGCATTAACACAACCTCCACCTAGGCCGAATCTTAACTCATCCTCATGCCTCATCACCACAACATCAAACATCAACCAAGAATGATGCATCCATGGTCAAGTGCCATTTCCATCACATAGCAAGATTTAGACCATGGGCTAGGTAGAACTCAAGCTAACAACTAAAACATGCATGCATCTCATGGAACATCATCAAACATACCTTAGCCTAGCTACATGCATGGCCGAATCTCTTCACCTTTCTTCTTCTTTCCTCCTTAAAATTTTTGGCCAAGGATGAACCAAAGGATGAGAAATTTTTTTCTTTGTTTTTCTTTCTAATTTAGGCTAAATGAAGGTGAGAAAGGATGAACACAAATTTTTCTCCTTTCTTCTCTTTAGCTCACGGCAATGGGGGGGCAACCACACATTTTTTTTTCTTTTGTTTCCATTTCTTTATTACCCATACTCCTTATTTTATTCTTCCATTAACAAAACATGTTTCATGACATGTTTTGCCCATCATTCCTTGTCATGGCCGGCCACTACTCATTAGGGGGGGAAATTTGACATGCAAGTCCCCCCTTTGTCCACATGCACTAATAGGTCCTCACACATTGACCTATCACATTTTAAAATTTTCTCACATAAGTCCTATTGACTAAATTCACATGCAATCGACTAAATCGAAGCTTGAAATTTTCACACATTCATAATTACATATTCTAGACAATAAATATCACATTCAACATTTCGGTGACTCGGTTTAGCGGTCCCGAAACCACTTCCCGACTAGGGTCAACTTTGGGCTGTCACATCCCCATAGTCCAGCGAAGATATCATATTTGAACTCTTCCTTTACGATGCACATTTGTGAAAAAAAAACTGGTATTTTTGTTACCAACCTTTAGCCAATTTACCTTTGCCCTTTGTTCCTAGAAAAGTTATTCCTTATCAATCTCCCAGTTAAGAAGGAGTTTTGTATCAAAAAATTCTTAGAGATTTCTATCGTTTCTATTAGCCTCTTGTAGTAACTCCAGCTTCTTTGTCAAACTCTCCTTCAAACCATTCATTTTCTCATTTCTATACTGAGCCCATTTAAGCAAACTTACTCGAGTACTTTCTAGTTTACAAAGAAGGTCCCCACTAGTCGAATCCCATATCTTCATAACTTCAGCTTCGAAGGAGTCTTCTAGAGTCCACCAAGTTTCCAATAAAAAATTACGTTATTTTTTGTCTTCTCCTCCACGATATGTTTGGATCAACAGTGGGCAATGATCTGAGAAAGAGTGAGGCAAATGACGAATGAAAGCACTAGGGAATCGAGTAAACCATTTTTTGTTTGTAACCCTCTATCCAACCACTCTTTGATGTTTGTTTCTGGCAAATTCCCTCTCTCTCATGTAAACCAAAGGCTCGAAAAACCCATGTCAAACAGGCCACACTGTCCACTAAGGCATCTCGAAAATCTTCCATTCCCCTTTCTTTCATTGGTAGCCTTTCCTTTTTTTCAAAAGTGTAGAAAATATCGTTAAAGTCTCCACGCACGAGCCATGAGAGATTACAACCAGCTCCTAAATATCTGAGAGCATTCCATAATTCTTGTCTACTATTTGCAAAAAGAGAACCATAAAAGCTTGTGTAACGCCACTCGTCATCCTCCTCACTCCTTTTAATCGTCACGTCAATAAAATTATTAGAGAACTTCCTTAAACATACTTGTAGATCATCTTTCCATGCTAGATAGAGGCCACATTTACTATCATCGGCCCCAATCTCAAATCCATACAAAAAGCCACATCATTTCCTAATCGTTTCCATTCTAAAAGAATCTAATTTTGTCTCTCTAAAGAAGACCAGTTGGGGTTTATAAAGCCTCAGCGAATGCTGAAGGTGGCGTACTGTCTGTGGTCTCTCCAAACTACGAACATTTCAACATAAGAGTTTCATTGCACCTAGTCGGCTTGCCCATTGGCAGCCGCCGATCCTTCATTAGTTAGAGCTGAAGCCTGCTCCAAGGCATTTTTGTCAGAACTGTCCATCATAAAGTTGTCAACTTCTTCTCTGCATCTTTCACTTTTTTGCTACCTGTAATACCATTGGATGGAAACCCCACCTCATTAAAGAACTCACATTCCCCTTTACATTTTCCATGTGTCACAACCATGCTACCTTGTTCCAAATTAGTGCTTCTAGCTAGCCTCTTCCAGCATTTGGTGGGCTATAGTCTTTTTTCCAAGTTTCGCACCTTACACTGTTGGGTCCCAATGGAGTCATTAATGGGCCCAGCTCCCAAATAGGGACCATCGTGATCCATAAGTTCCCAGCCCGATTCTTTCCCTAAAGAAGAATCAATCGAAGCCTAATACTTGCCTTTATCATCTTCTCGAATTTCATAGGCCCTACCTTTTAATTCCACATCTGACTCATGTTCATTTAAGACACTCCTCAAACAACCTATTTGAGTCCAACAGGCCAATTTCAATTCCAACATACTGCCCTCTTTTGTGTTTTTCATAGCAGACTCTAATTCAAGCACGTCACCCACAACACCATTCCTCCCAGTGGTAATTTCGGAATCTAATACCTTATTCTTGAATCTAGCGCCCTCATTTGAAGTCATGTCATCCATAGCTGCTATAAGCGATGTTTCAATCCTAACGCTCTGGCATTTCGATTGTGTGGAATTATCGTCTTCTCACATAGGCAAATTGTTTCATAGATTTCTTTAAGTTGGCACCCAACTTTTGACTTACTTTTCCCACCAATTTAGATTCAGCTTTAAGTGCTACAGAGTAGGGTAAGTCATCCTCTGGTAAGTGTAATGACATTCGAGACCTCTGTGCATTCCTTTATGTCGTGCCCCATTCAACCACAACCAAAGTAAAAACTGAGCATGTTTTCATACTTAAAAGAGATCCATTGTTTTCCCTTCGAACCAACCTGGAAAAAATTTCCACGGCTTAAAGGTTTCTGTACATTAATATTGACTCGAATTCAGCAAAAATCCCTTTTTGACTCCGAACACAGACCTCCACCAAAAGTGGACCCAATCGCATGCATAAGGTCCTTCCTCTCGTATTCTAGTGGACAAGGGCCAACTTTGATCCAAAAAGGAGATATAATCAGCTTTATCTTTCTCCTTTCTATAGATTCCAAAAGTCGATAAAAATAATTAGATTTCTCTGAAAAAACCATGGTTAACCCTTTAAGATCGTTTCTAGGTCCTCCTCTTCCTCAAACAGAATCATGAATAAATTCTGCCCTGTAACTTGTATTTCAAACTTTTTTCGTGCCTTCCTGATATTTTTCAATTGGGCTAAAAAACTATTAGGATTATACGATTTCCTTGTCCATACAGAACATAACAGCATTGGTTTCCTCGTATGAATAATTGATGAACTTTTCACCGATAACAAAACCAATTATTCTTCCAAAAGAGAGATCTCGTCCCTCTCCTCCCTCTCTATCTACACCAAAAGTCACCACCCTTCTCAAACCAATCCACAAAAAAAGCTCTTTCTCTAAGAAACTTTGAAAGAGTACTATTGACCTAAATTGTATTGAAATTGAATAATAATAAATTCAATCTTATTATTTAATTTTTTTATTAGTTGAGAAACTTTAACATTTTGTGTATTATTATAGATTGTCTTAATATTTTCCTTATTTTATAATTTATTTTCACTATTTGCATAATATAAGAGTTTTTTAATCTTTATTTACGATTAAGGATAATTTGGCTAATTTATATGTATATGATGTTTTCTTTAAATAAGGGTTTTAGGTCATTTTTTTTCAAAAATTAAAATAGGTCATTTTTAGAGAGAGAAATGGAAAGCGCGTCCAATTGGGTGTGCTTTCCGTTTCTCTCTCCCAAGGTTAGGGTTTTCTTTTTAGGAGGAAAAAGTTAGGGTTTTTAATATTTTTAAGTTTAGGGTTTTTAGGGTTTAGGGTTTTTAACAGAGTTTTGAGCTTTCGATTGGAATTGTGAAATTTCATAGGTAGTTCTGAGGAGTCGCAGATATAATAACGCGCCTCATAACACATACATTTCATATATCATGGCGGGATAAGACCATCACCTTAAAAACTCATCTTGGGGAAATTAGGGTTTGGGGTGACAATGCTTGATACAATAAATAGTCGAAGTTTAGGTGGAGGTCCCAGTTAGCGACCGTGATGCGATCACAAGTTTGAGTATAACTGGGGGTGAGTTGACGGTCGTTACGCGGACATGAGTTCAAGCCTTTTGGATACCCTGCAAATGATGCCTTATATATACCATACATAAGATTGATGCCATACTCAGAAGAAAAAACGGAGGGATTTTCGGTGTAATAAATGTAATTTTTTTTCTTTATTTCCAAGCAGGCAGTATCCTTAACATTTTGTTCTTATCCAAAGGTTGATGTTTCAGTGGAAGTAGAGATCAACCTTAGGTTGATGTGACAATGGTTGTAGTTATTAATGGATTGTTTAATAACGGGAGCCATCGTCAGCCTGAAAGTAGCATCACATTTACTCTTACGTCCACAATGGTTCGACTTTCGAATAAGAAGGAAGCTTAAAGGTACCAGTTGCCTGGAAATGGAGAAAAAAATTATACCGATTATTTGGGGAAGTCCCACAGTTTTTCCCTATAATTACTCCCTCAAACTTCTATATGGAATTTATAAGATAATATTTTCAGGTATCCAAAAAGTTTTTGCTCGTAGCCGCGTAACAACTATTAACTAGCTCCCTTGTGATACCTCGATCCATGATCGCATAACGATCGTCGATTGAGACCTCAATGTAGACTTTCACGTGTGGCTGTACAAAGCTAAATCACCCAAAACCCGAATTCCCTAAGATAAGCATCAGATGTAATGGTCCCATCTCAACATGATGTATGAATTGTGTGCGTCTTAGAGCAATATTGCATCACCAACGACTCAAGAAAACCTCGAACATGAACCAAATATTTTTAGCGACCTAAAATTTTAAGACTGAGAAATGCTTTATAGTGGAGGAATAGAGAGGCTTGGGGAGAAGTTGTTTGAAGGATGATGAAGCATTGAGTGAGAGAGCCCTTTTATAAGCGCGGGGGAAAGGTTAGATTGAAAAGAAGAAATTTCCCGCGATAAAAAATGCGACTTAAGACTAACGTGTTCAACGAATATATTCAAAATGGGCTTACAATCGACTAAAAAATACATTGGTTAGGTACTTTTAACCTACAACAAAATGAAAATGTTAGAGAAAGCACGCCCAAATGGGTGAGCTTCCTTAATGACATGGTAGGAAAACACACCTAGCTGAGAGTGCTTTCTCTAACAATTTTCTTCTGTTGCAGGTGAAAAGTTCGAGTCCTAGAGAATCTTTCTATATAATTGATGCACGTTTTGAGGCATAGAATACCCTGGGGAGCAAGGTTTTGATGAAATCATATGTATTCAAGAACGCGTTTTCGAATTATACTTTGCATTTCATCATCATTATTTGATGAATATGTGTATTCATTAACAAATTTTGAATAACGTATTTTCTCTCTCGCTGTCTTTTTTCATATTAAAGGGATGTAATTTTCACAACTTAGACACACAACAAATTAATGTCAAACATCGAATAGTTGAGTTGTGAGAGTCATGTGTACTTTTTTGGACAACCCTGCACTTATTTTTTTGTTTTTATTAATCGAATTCGTGTCTGATATTGAAATGAGTCGATGAGTGAAATTCGTTATTTACTTCGATGGTCAAATTTGTAATACATAGGTCGGGGTGGTATTTGTAAGAGCTCAGTTCGTGGAATTGGCGTTCAATCCTACCATTCAATTTCCTGAGCTACAAATTAGAATCAGGAGAAAAGTCGGGGGATCAACTCGAATAGCATGTTTATTTTACATGTTTTATGTGTTCAAATCAATTAATTCTTGAATTAATTCCTGCTAAATTGGTGAGTTTATGTTTAAGGTTTTCCAGGAATACAATTCAGATGCTTTAAATAAAAAAACAATAAGAAAATGACTAAATTGAAGCATAAGCAATAAAAGAACGGCCAAATAAAAAATTTTGAGATATTTAAGGGTTGATCTGATTTTTTAATTTGTAAAAGCCATATTTAGAAAAAAAAATCTAATATGAATTTAATTTCATGTAGTTGGTTGTTAGGTGAGTTAGACTAATTTTAGTATATGATATATATATAAATAGGGTGTGTGGTGGCCTTTGAAAAACACACATGAATACACTTGAATATACTAGAAATTGAATGAATTTTTTTATTCCTTTCTATTTCATGCGTCAGTAGCATTCTACCATTTTATTTCATTTTCCTTGTTTCTTTACAAATTTGTTCAGTTGCTTCTTACGTCCCTTCCCTTTTCACTAAATCCATTTACATACACCAACTAACATGATTAATGTCATGCTTCACTAAACTTCTACTTAGTTTTAGGCCAATATTCTTTCCGATCAAGAATCGTGAGAAAATGAATTCGCACTAAAAATCTTTCATAACGGTATTCACTATTTCTCTGAAATATGAGATAGTACAAATTCGCCCCTTAAAGTTAATTCAATTTGAACACATATTGCACATTAGGTTGGAGTGGTTTTAGCTATAGTTGGGAAGATGAGTCAACTGTGTTGTATCTGGGTTTTTGCAAAGAAATTAACGTATCTTAGTGGGGTCATACAAGTGGGATTTTCATCAAGGGAGATAGTGATCAGATTTAAATGACCCACGCGGCTGTAGCCATTGATCCGAGTTGGGTTCTTTAGAACGCAAGGCTGTTGGGGTCTTGAATTACGGATGCGTGTATCGCTGTTAGACAATTGATAAGGGTTGGTTTGCAGATCGTACCAAAATCAAGTACAAGAGGAAGAATTGGCGGTAGAGACATTCTTGGTTGCTATAACCAACTTATGGTTTTGAAGAGAAAACCCATTTTCAAGGACTTATTTGGAACTAGAATTCACCGAGTCTAAGGTTAAGACTTTATATTACTACTTACAAAATTCAATTCCATTTTCTTATTTTGTTTTCTTTTTTATTAATATAATTGTTTATGGCTACAATTTCACTTTATTTACTTTCTAAACATTTTCATCTCCCCTTATTTTTTTCAACAAGTTCGTCATGAGTCGTGGGTAAGACTATTGCCGCGGCAATTATTCTGGTCACAAGAAAAGACGAAATTAGATAACCAATCCCTATGGATTTGACCCTACTACTCTATACCTCTATATAGTGTTATTTTGTCGTAGGAATTTTTATTTGGTGGTTTTGACGCCCATCAGACCCGAGGAAGAATTTCGTGGTTGCAATGTAGATGTCTTGCTTCCGTTGACCCCTATAGGTATGACCTATTTGATATGAATGGTGAGTTCCAGCTCAAGGTAGACATATCATCGTACGTCTCAAGCGAAAATTCTGTAATGGAGTTATTCATCGAGTTTGCTAAGGCTGATGGATCTGGCCCATCTTCGGCTGTCGTTACGGCTAATCTTGGAACCAAAGCTGAAGTAGTAAGTCCTACTACACGGTTCTGCGATGGGTTCACTGGCTTGTTAAAAAGCTCCTACTACGATATCTCCGAAATATCTATGGGTAGACACTAATTGATCTCCAGCATGGATCTAAATTTTAGTGGCTAGTACCAGTCGAGGCCTAAGCATAACCCAAATCTTGACACTCGGGCTCGACATTCAATCAGTGCGTATGATTTCAAATTTTGTACAGGCTCGATGACCCAGACCGGAAGCACTTATACTGGAGAGGCATCAATGTACACTGGACACCAAATCAGTGTAGATTTTGGCGGGCACATGGGTTATGGAATAATTGATGACTTACTCCTTTCGACAGGGACCAGTGAGGGTACATCAAACCCCATTCTTGAAGGTGATAATGGAGGTACAAATGAGGAAGAAGATGTAGATGAGAAAGATGTTGGGGAGGAAAAAGATGTAGGTGAGGAAGAAGGGGTAGCAGATGCAATTGATAGGGTAGAGTCAGACCTTGGTCCAATTCGACAGTGCGGTCAAGATGGTTTGGAAGTGGCACTATTTTTCGAACTAGATCCGATTTTAACAGAGCCAAAACCTTACGGGTCTGGCGGTGATGGCTTAGGCAATACGCTGGATCCAGATCCATGATTTAGGGCATATGAACTTCCAACCATATGAGAAATATCAACTTATCAACTGAGGGTAGTTTTGTAACACCCCTAACCCGTCTCCGTTTTCGGATAAGGGTTGCGGAGCATTACAGTGCAAAATAGAACCTTAATCAGCGAAACATAGATCAACATGCAATTCACATATTTATTTTCAATAATGTAATTTAAATATGATAAAAATACTTTTACGGGCCTTAAATCGAGCTTGATTGGCCCTAAAAACTATTTGAAAACAATCAAGGACTTACTCGAAGCAAATTTTAAATTTCAGGCGTAACATGAAAAAGTTGTGAAACAGGCGTCACACGGCCGTGTGACATAATAGAGACCGTGTGAACATTCGAAATAAGGCTACATGGCCGTGTTGTGGGTCGTGTGAAACATTTATTTAAGAACAATAAGGGCACATGGCTGTACGAACAGCCCGTGTGTGATACACAGCCGTGTGACAGCCCGTGTGTGACACACGACCATATGACAGCTCGTGTCTTAGGCCATGTGTACGAAAATGTGTCTTAAAAAACAAGTTTACCAAAAAATGCTTTCTTGAGCCACAAGCATACCATTTTCTAACCTTTTTAACCAAATTAAATCACACTTAAATGAGACCAAATTATGCTAAAATCATCATATATGCAACACCTTTCTATCATTCAACCAAAGTACCCTCATTGGTACCGCAAAATATACATCCAAGTAAGTTCATCTAATTGACATGGACTAAGCTTAAAATCTATACCATATACCTATCATTCATCCATTTTAACTTCAAATAAACACAAATCAAGTAAAGAATCATTCAACATATATCTTCCAATATGCCAATCAAAGACACCACATTTCACACACAAAAATTTAGACCCATTCCACATCTCAAGGTTCTAGTTTGAACTTATGTCAACCATGCCAAATAGCTATTCCAAAACATGCCATTATACCTTATAATACCTAATATCTATAAGGCATGCATAAAGTTCATCCACACATACTTGTACCTATTATTCACATGCCATCATTTAAATTAACCACAACAAACTTAGCACAACCTAAACAAGCCAAATCACTGAAATAACCTTTTTACCTTGTTACATGTCATTTATAACCATTATCCAAAATAACCAAAATTTACCAAAATGGACCGATAAATAGTGTGATCGTGCTCCGACATAATTCCAACCTACTGAGCTTTTCGATGACCTACAGAAATAGAGAGAACCAACTGTGTAAGCAACTAATGCTTAGTAAGTTTGTATAAAGGAACTTAAACTTACCAAATGCATTAATTAAACAACCATGAATAATTCATTTTTCTTTTAGACCAAATTTCCTTTTTTCTAAACACAACACCTGGAAACACGAAAATATACACACTTTTTCATGCCCTTTTTAACTCAAATTCATGCAGCTTCGGTAAAATTCTTGTCGAAAAATATATAATTATTATAAAATAATTATTTTGTACTTAAATTATTAACATGTTGAATTTTAATTAATTTTATAATTAATTTTGATTATATTCGATAGATTTGCACAAAAGGCGAAAAACGGCCCGACAGACACTACTAGAAGCACAAAATCGAGTAGCAATTTTGAAGCATCAAGCCGAAATAATTTTTTTGCATAAGACGGTCCAAATTATGCGTATTAATTCATAATATAATTAATTTTAATTTTAGTCCAATTTAATTTGGGTTAAATAAATTATTATTAATTAATCATGAAAAGAGATCTAGTTGAGTTGAATCGAGAAAATCGAACCAACCGAGCACTGGGCAGCCCAAAACCGTTCCACATGCTAACCCAATCAGCTTGCTTTGCTGATTATTTGGCTTGGAAAATGGCCCTTGAAGACTTCTGCAAATTACATTCAAACCCCTCCACTATTTGTGCCTTTCTAGGTTTACCCCTACCTTAATATAGTAAGTTTGAAAACTTCAAACTTGCCACATGTGTGGCCGGCCATAGGGGGACTCTATGGCTGCTGATTTTTGCTAATTTTGGCAGCCATCTCAACCTATAAATACCCCATTGGCTGCATTAGCCTTGCATAACTTGCAAGATTATTGTGATTAAACTATTTCAAGGTAGAAATACATTGTTACCTCATATACTCTTTTATGTGGTTATGAGATTGAATTAATTGTTTGAATTTGCATAGAGATATGTACAAGAGATTATTTTGATTTCATAAGTATGTATGTGCATTAACACATTTGCTTATTAAAATTTGTTTAATCGATTGAATTGACATAGAGATATAGTCAAGAGATAAATAGATTTTGGTAGGTAAGTATGTCCATAAGTTAGAAAATTACCGAGTTACCGTGAATTTATTCGTAACAACATGAACATGAGTTTAATAATTCTAAGTTAAGAAATGTAATTAATCTAGCACAATTATGTCATCTTGATTAAAATCATCTTCTGAAATCGTGCATTGGAACTTTTATTTTATTTTTATTTATTTTACTTAGTTAAAAACTGAGTTTTTAAGCACCTTCTTAAATCAAAATATTTTTCTTCACCAAAGCATTTTTAAATTGCATTTATAAATAATTCTTTTCACAGTCCCTGTGGTATGATAACTTGACATTTACTTGTCACTTTATTACTTGTTGTGATTGTGTACACTTGCACCTTTCCGTTGTTCCAACACCTCACAAGATTAGTAGGTGGAGTAATGCACATATAAATTCAACCAAATAAGGCGTATAACATATCAAGCTTTTCAAATTCATCAATCATTTTCACCATATACTATTTACTTTTATTTTTATCACCTTTCACATCTCAAACTTCATATATCATACATATTATAATAGCATAGTAAATCATGACATATACCGAATAAGCATTTAGATTTTATATATCAACTAGCATATATATATCCATTATACATTCTTCTCATTTGAGTCCATATAACTAATAGATAATAAGGAAGCATAATATCTATGAAACATTACATACATTAAGAAATAAATTCCCTGCATATTTCATCTGTCACATGATAAATTCTCATCCTATTCGTTTCATATATGCATATCCATCTTTCCGTTTCATATGAACATTAAATTTTTATACATGCCTTTCCATTAACCTTTACGTACCTGTTGAACCATCTAGAATTTGATCGGATACTTGAGAATGCTCACACATAGTGAGTCTTTTCATGTAATCATAACCTTTCCTTTTCAATAGTGCTCACACGAGTTGTGAAATGGGCCTGCTCACACGAGTTGTGGGTCAAAATGTTAGCTACATGATGCTGCTCACACGAGCTATGGAGAATCCGCAACAAATGCAGGACTTCAGTCATCGGTAGGACATTTAAGACTAGCACCCGAAACCGTATAATCCCTAATAACATGTCATTTGTATCCTAAGAATTCACATGACGCAAACGGGACCATTTTACATATCCAAGCCTTAATTGGCATTCAATATATCATTTCCATATATACGTTTACTTTATCATATTAACATTTGAGTACCTCATCCAAACCAAAACATTATATCATTCAAATTAATTCACATCCCATTTTGTTCAATTTATCAAAATATTATACAACTGCTAATATAATCTATTTATAACATAAATATTTATTAACATTACACTCAAAACATTAAATCATAATTAAGTCCTTAAATGAACTTACCTCAATTAGAACAGTTGCTAAAATAGAGTCAACAACTAGTCCAAAACCTTAGCTTTTCCCTTGATTTAAATCTAATTGTAGCATTTCTTGATCTAAATAATATAAATTCATTTAATTAAATAATTCAAATAGCTTAAAATAATTAATTCAAGCCTATAACACATTTTAATGTGAATTAACAAAATTTCCCCAACATTTTTCCTTTTATTTAATTTAGTCCTTAAACCCATAACTTGCAAATTTACCATTTTTAAAAGAGAACCCACGTTAGCTGATTTTCTTAAGATTTCTAAACAGTCTATTTTCATCAAAATTTCACATCAAATCCCATGAATTTTACTCTTTTAACAAATTAATCCTTTAAAATTAAAATTACTAAAAATCACTTAACAAAATACTTCTATTTATCATGCAAGCTTAATAATCTATCAATTAAATCTAAAACCATACTTAAACCATTCATGGCAAGTCCCTAAACTTTTAACAGTTTAACAAATTAACCCCCAGGCTAGTTAGGTTAAGCTAATACGATAACAAAAACATAAAAATCGTTAAAAACGAACCTAAAAAACGCAAGCATGCAAAGGGAGAAGTTTGACCGAACCTCCTTGACTCAACAATGGTGTATTTCAGCTTATGGAAGAAGAACATAAAAACAAAATTGTTTTCCTTTTGTTTTTATTATAATTTAACTTAGCATTTTTTATTAACTAATAAAACACATATTTTAACATAATTAAACAATATCCACTGTACCTCCCTTTTAAATATGGCATATTTGCAACATAAACCCTTTTACCTTTCTTAAAATTTTCAATTAACTAATAGAAATTAACTTTTTTAGCTTTTACGATTTAGTCCTTTTTACTTAATTAGCTATTTAAACATTCAAATTTCTTAACCAAATTTTAATATGATCTTAATACACTCCTTAAATATTTAATAAAATATTTACAGACCTGGTTTATAGAAATGAGGTCCCAATACCTCTTTTTTTAAAACCACTTAACTTTAGGGACTTGAACCTAATTATTCATTCAATTAACAAAACATTAAAACAAATTCCAAAATAGTTTCATATTTGAATCGTAAATATTAAATAATAATATTTATTGACTCACTCATCAAATTTGTGGCCCCAAAACTAACGTTTCTGACACTACTAAAAATAGCTTGTTACAGGTGTAGAGTTTTCGTAGCTACCACACAAAACACCTGATCATTCAAGCACATCGCGTGATGTATGTGTATTGGAAGTTGGAATGGAATACTCGAAATAAGATGAATTTCTCCTACACTGAAGCAATGCCTGATGGGAGATCCAATTGGAAAATCATGACATTTTTATGGAAGAAAATCGGGCTGTGGATAAGAAAGAAGTATTTCAGTCCACATACCTGTGTTGCAGCAGGTGCAAGTCAGGATCATCCTAGTTTAGACTTGGACATGATTTCTAACATTATTCTACAGATTGTGAAGGTGAGTCCCAGGATTCTCGTCTCGGTCATACTACAAAGCTTGGGTTGCAAAATAGAAGGCAATGGATAAGCTGCATCACGAGTGGGACATTTCATACAACTATTTATAGAAATGGTGTGAGGTGTTCGATCGGTATGTTCCAGGTTCCATAATTGATTTAAAAACATACCCAACATACTTCGACAATCAATTGGTCCTTGGGAAAAGAGTATCCCATCGATTCTTCTGGACCTTTGAGCAATGCAGAAAAGCTTTCCGGCACTGCAAGGCTTTCGTGCAAATTAACGACACCTGGCTGTACAGAAGGTATCGACATCGGTTGTTGATTGTCGTTGCTCAGGACGAGAATCAAAAGATTCTACCGATAACATTTGCAATAACTCTCAAAGAAATGATAGATTATTGGGATTTTTTCCTAAGCCAATTGCGTCATCACTTTTTCCCATAGCCTGACATATGTGTCATATCAGACAGGGGAATCGGAATACTACTTGCGATTAAGCAACATTGTAGCCTTTGGGATCAAACCCATCATAGGTACTACTTACGACATGTCAAATCCAACTACCACATAAAATGACCTTCAGAAAGTAAGCGAGATCAAGTCATTGACATGGGTTTGTAGTTCCCATTATTTGCAAAGTCTTGCTATACCATACTGGGTTTGTTCTTTGCATTCACTGGTATGCTTTTCTCGATAGGTTACGAGCTTATCCAATATCGTTTCCATGAAATGTTGAATAACTTGGGCACCATCAATAGATTCGGTGCGGCATACCTAGAGAATATACCCTTTGAAAAATGGACATAATCATATTGTAATACCCAATTTTGCCCCGGGGCCCATTCAGAATAAGCCGAAAAAAACCAAGAAAAAATAATAAATAAAATTCAGTCCAAAAACAGTCCATTTACATTGGCCCAGATCAATTTACCTAAAAAAAACCAATATAGACTCTAGCCCCAAAATATAACAAGACCCAATACAAACAGCCCATTAATCTAGCCCGACCTAAACCTGATTCTAAGCCCAGCAAACCAACTCAGCCCAAATGGCCCAACACCAGAATACACAGCAGCAAACCCTAGCAGCATTCAGCCCCAATGCGCGCCGCAGTAGCTAGAGTTCCCCCTCTCCGCACGTGGCACCACCGCGCACGTACCTTCTCCACTCCAGCCTGGCCTCGTACCTGCAACAGACACACAAGCAACAGTAAAGAAAAAGCCAATAACAGAAAAAAAAACCAGAGGATAACAACAAAAATATATGGATTTCTTTTTTAATATTGTAGTTTTTTTATTTTTCTGGCTATATAAAAGCCAAATACGCATTGTAAACGGTTGGACATGAGATCAATACACAAAAAAGAATCAAAAAGCAATAGACTGAGTTTTGAAGGTGTTCTTTCCCTCTTTTTCTCTCTGTTTTTTTGTTTTTTGCTTTTTTCTTTATTATTAATCGTGTAAAAAAAAGAAAGAGGAAGAGTCGAGGTCGAGAAACTTACCTGGTGGTTGAACCTCAGTTCCCTCTGCCACAATCGGAGGTGGGCGAAGGCGAGGGGTGTGACAGCCCAAAGTTGACCCTAGTCGGGAAGTGGTTTCGGGACCACTAAACCGAGTCACCGAAATGTTTGAATGTGATACTTATTGTGTAGAATATGTAATTATGAATGTGTGAAAATTTCAAGCTTCAATTGGGTTGATTTCATGTGAATTTAGTCAATAGGACTTATGTGAGAAAATTCTAAAATGTGATAGGTCAATGTGTGAGGACCTACTAGTGCATGTGGACAAAGGGGGGGACTTGCATGTCAAATTTCCCCCCTAATGAGTAGTGGCCGGCCATGACAAGGAAGGATGGGCAAAACATGTCATGAAACATGTTTTGTTAGTGGAAGAATAAAATAAGGAGTATGGGTAATAAAGAAATGGAAAACAAAAGAAAAAAAAATGTGTGTGTGGTGTTTGTTCCCCCCATTGCCGTGAGCTCAAGAGAAGAAAGGAGAAAAGTTTGTGTTCATCCTTTCTCACCTCCATTTTAGCCTAAATTAGAAAGAAAAACAAAGAAAAAAATTTCTCATCCTTTGGTTCATCCTTGGCCAAAAATTTTAAGGAGGAAAGAAGAAGAAAGGTGAAGAGATTCGGCCATGCATGTAGCTAGGCCAAGGTATGTTTAATGATGTTCCATGAGATGCATGCATGTTTTAGTTGTTAGCTTGAGTTCTACCTAGCCCATGGTCTAAATCTTGCTATGTGATGGAAATGGCACTTGACCATGGATGCATCATTCTTGGTTGGTGTTTGATGTTGTGGTGATGAGGCATGAGGATAAGTTAAGATTCGGCCTAGGTGGAGGTTGTGTTAATGCCATTGCATGCAAAATATGAAGCTTGTTAATGATGCATGTGATGATGGCTTGATGATTCTTGAACCTCCTTTTTAGCATTTTTGTGTGAGCACATATGTGCATTGGTTGCTAAAGGGAGAAGAATCGGCTAGCAAGATGTGTGCTAAGGCCGAATGTAACTTTGCATGTTGATGAGCAATGCATGTGTTAAATCGATGAAAAGGGGGAGGATGCTTTACTAGTGTGTATATGTGTGTATTAAGTGTTGAAATCGACCCCAAAAATGGACATGCATATTCGGCCAAGGGGAAAGAAATTAGCTAATATGTTGTGTTGATGCATGATTTTTGCATGTATGAGACTTTAATGTCTAATGTATAAATATGGGCTAAGTGCCTTGTGTTCATCTTTTGATGCCTAAAATGATGAAATCAATTTATTTGTTTGATTAAGCTCAAGAGCAAATGGGGAAATAAAACCGATAAAGGGAAGGAAAAAGTGGTTGAATAGCTAGCGGAATCGTTCGACAACACCCGAGGTAAGTTCTTGAGTAAGAGATCTTAAATTTCGATGTGATTAAATCATGCTCTATGTGTGGCTATTGAGCCGAATGTGCAAGGACAATATGTGCCTTGTGTTTGAGTTTCGTAAACGAAAATGAAATATGAATGTGCTATGAATTATTGTTAGATGTGCATGATTAATTGAATGCTGTCCGGGCTAAGTCCCGAAGGCTTTGTGCTAAGTGAATATATCCGGATTAAGATCCGAAGGCCTTTGTGCGAGATACTAAATCCGGGTTAAGTCCCGAAGGCATTCGTGCGAGTTATTAAATCCGGGTTAAGTCCCGAAGGCATTCGTGCGAGTTATTAAATCCGGGTTAAGTCCCGAAGGCATTCGTGCGAGTTGTTAAATCCGGGTTAAGTCCCGAAGGCATTCGTGCGAGTTGTTAAATCCGGGTTATGTCCCGAAGGCATTGTGTGAGTTACTAAAACCGGGCTATGTCCCGAAGGCATTTGAACGAGGAGCTATATCCGGTTAAATCCCGAAGGTACGTGATTTGGTAATGAATGAGCTTGCTGTAAAATTCCAGCGAATACTCGAAAAACATCCCAATATGGGGATATGTTACGTATGTGTTGAATTTAATCGAGCCCTTACAATAAATGTTCGCTCAGTTGATAAACGAGCTACCGGCCTTCGGCCAAGTTAGTTTATTGTGTATGTACATAAGGGTTATTAATGTTGTGAAGCAAGTTTGATATCGGTAAATTGCGTATTATGAAATATTCCGTTTAGCTAAATGTGTGCTATTCTTTGTGCATGCTGGAATTCCTTGCTCAAACTTACTAAGCATAAATTGCTTACTCGTTACATTGCTCCTCTGTTTTATAGATTTTTGGTTCTCCAGCTATCGGACTCGGGATCTTGAAGTCGAAGTCGCCCACACTATCAAAGGCTCTTTTGGGTACTATTTTGGTTGAATTTTGATATGGCATGTATAGGACTACCCATTGTTGTCTTTCGAGTACTTTATGAAATGTATAAGTGTACAGCCATGCGAAAATGGCTTGTAGAAGTGGAGTATGGCATTAGACCATTCGTATTTATGAATGTATAGATGGTTTCATGATGTAACTATGTTGGAATGGAAGTGTTGAGCAAATGATCAGCCACTAGAATGGCTAAGTATGATCATATGTGGGCTTATGTATGACAAGGCCCTAGTTGGTCCATGAAACCCCAAATTAGGTAAGGTTCACTTTGAAAACAGAAGCTGATAGCAGCAGTGGTGTGGATTGGAAAAATCACAAGAATTCGTAGGAGTGGAATTAAATAGTGAATAAATTATGTAATCGAACCTTGATGAATCTACTTTCATATGGAAGTAACGAAACAATTATAGGAACAGTACAGAAAGAGATATTCGGGTTCTTGTGTAACAGGGCCAGAACAGTTTCTGGATTCACTGTTCCGCCTTTGGAAATTCACTATAAATTGACCAGAGATAATTAGGGGTCATACCATATATGTATGGATTCCTCTCTGAGTCTAGTTTCCATAGAAACAAACGGCATCAGTATTGAAGCTCTGTGCAGAGAGATATCCCAGTCGTAATGGGAAAAGGTCAGTGTAGTCGACCCCTGTAACATGGGAGACTTTGACTAATAAACTGTACTAATTGGCCAGACCAAAAATTCTAGAAAAAAATCCATAGGTGGGGACATGAGTCTAGTTTCAGGGAAAAATCACAAAACTGATTTTTGAGTTGTGAAACTCAAGATATGATTTTTGAAGCGACTAGTACTCAGACTGGGCAGTGTCTGGAAAAATTTTTCAAAGTTTGTTAACATCTCGTGTCCGACTCCGGTGTCGGTCTCGGGTTCGGGGTGTTACATTTTATTGGTATCAGAGCTACGGTTTAGTCGATTCTAGGACTACCGTAATGTTTTGGGTCTAGCTATACATGCAATTTTATGTGATTACTTGATAGTGTGGTGATTTCCGACAATTGTAAATGTGTTTATTTATAGTAATGGATCCCGATCGTGACCGAGAGGTAGCTGATGATCTTGAGAGTGTAGCGCCTGCTCCCGTACAAGGGACAGTGCTGGCAAACTCTCAACCTAATGCTAGTAATCAGAATGATGAAGCTAGACAAGCATTCTATAGCGTGATGAATGATTGGTTTAACCAATACATTCGAACTAATATGGCTGTTCCACAACCTCCATTCCCGAACAAATACTACCCCCGCACCTACAATACCGCCGGTAACGGACCAAATAAGGTCACATAAGCCCCAGTTGACAGAATCCGAAAACATGGGGCTACTGAATTTAAGGCTATGGATAGCGATGATGCCGAGCAAGCTGAATTTTGGCTGGACAACACTATCCGGGTACTCGATGAGCTATCTTGTACACCCGATGAATGCCTAAAGTGTGCTATCTCCTTGCTACGTGATTCTGCCTACTATTGGTGGAGTACTCTGACTTCTATTGTGCCCCGAGAGCAAGTAACTTGGGAGTTTTTCCAAACTGAGTTTCGGAAAAAGTATATCAGTCAGAGATTTGTTGATCAAAAACGGAAGGAATTTCTTGAGCTTAAGCAAGGCTCCATGTGGGTTACTGATTACGAGCGAAAATTTGTTAGACTTAGCAAATACGCTCGGGAATGTGTTTCGTCCGAAGCTGTTATGTGTAAACGCTTCGAGGATGGGCTGAATGAAGATATAAAAATGTTCGTTGGCGTTCTTGAAATACAAGAGTTCGTGGTACTTGTTGAACGAGCTTGTAAAGCCGAAGAGCTTAGAAAAGAAAAGCAAAGAGTTGATGAGGGAATTGGAGAGTTTCGTAAAACATCCTCGGGGAGGTCTCTTCAACAGACATCGAAGAGATTTCGAGATGATGCAGGCCAGTTTAGAGGCACTTCGGGCCTTTTTGGACGAGATCGTGATCGACCCCCTGTGGGTACACGAGGCACTTCGGTCGCCAGTGTTGGGAATGAACGTCGAGACAGGACGAAATGCCGATATTGCGGTAAATGGCATTCGGGGAGTTGTAGATTTCCTGACCGCTCCTGTTACAAATGCGGATCAGTGGACCACTTCATTAAAGATTGCCCGAGGTTGTCGGGACAGAATACAAATCAGAGTGGGAGACCGGGTGCTACCACTGCTCGAGGTAGACCATCTGGAAATATGGGCAATGCTGGTGGTGGTCAGAGAGGATCTAGAGATGATATAACCAGATCCGAAGCCCGTGCGCCTGCTAGAGCTTATGCTATACGTGCCCGCGATGATGCTTCTTCGCCTGATGTTATTACCGGTACATTCACCCTCTTTGATACTAATGTAATTGCTTTGATTGACCCCGGTTCTACCCATTCTTACATATGTGAAACCTTAGCATCCAGTAAGACTTTATCTATTGAGTCTACTGAGTTTGTAATTCGGGTGTCAAATCCCTTGGGTCGTTACGTGCTTGTCGACAAAGTGTGTAAGAAATGTCCCCTGGAAAATTCGAGGTTCCTATTTTCCAGCGGACTTGACGCTTTTGCCGTTTGATGAATTTGATGTTATCCTTGGGTTGGATTGGTTGACTGCGCATGATGCGATTGTGAATTGCAAGAGCAAGACTATTGATTTGAGGTGCGCAAATAACGAAGTAGTCCGAATTGAGTCTGAGGACTTGGAGGGGATGCCAGCTGTAATATCAGCAATGTTGGCACAGAAATATGTAAGAAAAGGGTGCGAAGCATACCTTGCATATGTGCTTGATGACAAAGAATTAGAAAAGAAACCCGAATCTGTGCCGGTGGTTTGTGAATACCCGGATGTTTTTCCGGAAGAATTACCGGGTTTACCACATGTTCGGGAGGTAGAGTTTGGTATTGAGCTTGTACCTGGGACTACGCCGATTTCGATAGCTCCGTATCGTATGGCACCAACCGAGTTAAAGGAGTTGAAAGCTCAGTTGCAAGAACTGACGGAGAGAGGTTTCGCTCGACCAAGTTTCTCACCTTGGGGTGCACCAGTATTGTTCGTGAAAAAGAAGGACGGAACCATGAGGTTGTGCATTGACTATCGTCAGCTGAATAAAGTGACGATAAAGAACAAATATCCGTTGCCGCGCATCGATGATTTGTTCGACCAACTGAAGGGAGCCTCAGTGTTCTCAAAAATAGATTTGAGATCGGGCTATTATCAGTTGCGAATTCGAGATCCAGATATTCCCAAAACTGCCTTCAGAACGAGATATGGTCACTACGAATTCTTAGTGATGCCGTTTGGGCTCACTAATGCCCCTGCGGTATTTATGGATTTGATGAATCGGATCTTCAGACCGTATTCGGATCAGTTCGTAGTTGTGTTCATTGATGACATTTTGGTCTATTCAAGAGATGAGACCGAACATGCTGAGCATCTGAGGCTAGTGCTGCAAATTTTGCGGGATAAGCAGTTATATGCTAAGTTCAGTAAGTGTGAGTTCTGGTTAAGAGAGGTTAGCTTCTTGGGTCATGTGGTATCCGCGTCGGGTATTCGAGTTGACCCGAACAAAATTTCAGCCATACTTGACTGGAAACCTCCGAGAAATATTACTGAAGTTCGGAGCTTTTACCGACGATTTGTGAAAGGTTTCTCGATGATAGCCACACCAATGACGAAGCTACTTCAAAAGGATGTTAAGTTCGAGTGGACGGAGAAATGTCAGAAAAGTTTCAACCAGCTGAAAACTCATTTGACTGAAGCTCCAATTTTGGTGCAACCCGAATCAGGTAAAGAGTTTGTCATTTATAGTGACGCATCCCTACTTGGGTTGGGTCGCGTATTGATGCAAGAAGGTCGAGTCGTGGCCTATGCGTCGAGACAATTGAAGCCACACGAGAGGAATTATCCGACCCATGATCTCGAACTAGCTGCCATCGTGTTTGCTTTAAAAATATGGCGACATTATCTGTTTGGTGAGAAGTGCCATGTATTTTCGGATCACAAAAGTCTCAAATATTTGATGACTCAACTAGACTTGAATCTGCGACAAAGACGTTGGCTTGAGTTGTTGAAAGATTATGAGCTTGTCATTGATTACCACCCGGGAAAGACTAACGTGGTTGCGGACGCCTTAAGCCGGAAGTCATTGTTTGCTTTACGAGCGATGAACGTGCATTTGTCTGTTTTACCAGACAGTGTGTTAGTAGCTGAATTAAAAGCTAAACCATTATTGACTCACCAAATTCGTGAAGCTTAGAAAGTCGATGATGAATTGGTTGCAAAACGGTCTAAGTGTTTTCCGAACGAGGAATCGGAGTTTCAAATTGATGATGATGATTGTTTGAGGTTCAGAAATCATTTGTGTGTTCCAAGGAATTCGGAACTCATTTCGATGATTCTGAATGAAGCCCATTGTAGCCGAATGTCAATTCACCCGGGGAGTACGAAAATGTACAACGATTTGAAACGTCAATTTTGGTGGCATGGTATGAAACGGGACATCTCTGACTTTGTTTCGAGATGTTTAATATGTCAACAAGTGAACGCGGAACATCAAGTGTCTTCAGGATTACTCCAGCCGATCATGATACCCGAGTGGAAATGGGATCGAGTCACAATGGACTTTGTGTCCGGACTGCCTTTGTCAGCAAGTAAGAAGGATGCGATATGGGTTATTGTTGATAGACTGACTAAGTCGGCTCATTTCATCCCCGTACGTACGGATTTTTCATTGGATAAACTAGCTGAATTGTACGTTTATCAAATTGTGAGATTACACGGGGTACCTGTTTCTATCGTGTCGGATAGAGATCCGAGATTCACCTCACGATTTTGGAAGAAATTGCAAGAAGCTCTGGGTACCAAGTTGCATTTTAGCACTGCTTTTCACCCCCAAACCGATGGTCAATCCGAGCGGATAATTCAGATACTTGAGGATATGTTGAGATGTTGCATCCTCGAGTTCAGTAGTTCATGGGAACGGTATTTACCTTTGATTGAATTCGCTTACAACAATAGTTTTCAATCAAGTATTAAGATGGCACCTTATGAGGCTTTGTACGGTCGTAAATGCCGTACACCATTGTTTTGGACCGAGCTCGGTGAAAGCAAAATTTTCGGAGTTGATTTGATTAGAGATGCTGAACAGAAAGTAAAGGTAATCCGTGAAAGTCTGAAGGTATCCACGGATCGTCAGAAATCGTACGCAGATTTGAAACGAAAAGACATCGAGTATCAGGTGGGAGACAAAGTGTTCCTTAAGGTTTCACCTTGGAAAAAGATACTCAGGTTCGACCGTAAGGGCAAGTTGAGCCCAAGATTCATTGGGCCGTACGAAATCTCTGAACGAGTTGGTCCGGTTGCGTATAGATTGATTTTGCCCCCGGAGCTTGAAAAGATTCATGATGTCTTTCATGTTTCGATGCTTCGACGCTATCGATCTGATCCATCGCATATAATTAGCCCATCAGAGGTTGAAATTCAAGTCGACATGAGCTATGAAGAAGAACCGATGCGTATCCTAGCTAGTGAAGTGAAGGAGTTGCGAAACAAAAGAGTTCCGCTAGTAAAGGTGTTATGGCTCAAACTCGGGATCGAGGAAGCTACTTGGGAGACCGAGAGCTCGATGAAAGAACGATACCCAAACCTATTTACCGGTAAGATTTTCGGGGACGAAAATTTCTTAAGTGGGGGAGAGTTGTGACAGCCCAAAGTTGACCCTAGTCGGGAAGTGGTTTCGGGACCACTAAACCGAGTCACCGAAATGTTTGAATGTGATACTTATTGTGTAGAATATGTAATTATGAATGTGTGAAAATTTCAAGCTTCAATTGGGTTGATTTCATGTGAATTTAGTCAATAGGACTTATGTGAGAAAATTCTAAAATGTGATAGGTCAATGTGTGAGGACCTACTAGTGCATGTGGACAAAGGGGGGGACTTGCATGTCAAATTTCCCCCCCTAATGAGTAGTGGCCGGCCATGACAAGGAAGGATGGGCAAAACATGTCATGAAACATGTTTTGTTAGTGGAAGAATAAAATAAGGAGTATGGGTAATAAAGAAATGGAAAACAAAAGAAAAAAAAATGTGTGTGTGGTGTTTGTTCCCCCCATTGCCGTGAGCTCAAGAGAAGAAAGGAGAAAAGTTTGTGTTCATCCTTTCTCACCTCCATTTTAGCCTAAATTAGAAAGAAAAACAAAGAAAAAAATTTCTCATCCTTTGGTTCATCCTTGGCCAAAAATTTTAAGGAGGAAAGAAGAAGAAAGGTGAAGAGATTCGGCCATGCATGTAGCTAGGCCAAGGTATGTTTAATGATGTTCCATGAGATGCATGCATGTTTTAGTTGTTAGCTTGAGTTCTACCTAGCCCATGGTCTAAATCTTGCTATGTGATGGAAATGGCACTTGACCATGGATGCATCATTCTTGGTTGGTGTTTGATGTTGTGGTGATGAGGCATGAGGATAAGTTAAGATTCGGCCTAGGTGGAGGTTGTGTTAATGCCATTGCATGCAAAATATGAAGCTTGTTAATGATGCATGTGATGATGGCTTGATGATTCTTGAACCTCCTTTTTAGCATTTTTGTGTGAGCACATATGTGCATTGGTTGCTAAAGGGAGAAGAATCGGCTAGCAAGATGTGTGCTAAGGCCGAATGTAACTTTGCATGTTGATGAGCAATGCATGTGTTAAATCGATGAAAAGGGGGAGGATGCTTTACTAGTGTGTATATGTGTGTATTAAGTGTTGAAATCGACCCCAAAAATGGACATGCATATTCGGCCAAGGGGAAAGAAATTAGCTAATATGTTGTGTTGATGCATGATTTTTGCATGTATGAGACTTTAATGTCTAATGTATAAATATGGGCTAAGTGCCTTGTGTTCATCTTTTGATGCCTAAAATGATGAAATCAATTTATTTGTTTGATTAAGCTCAAGAGCAAATGGGGAAATAAAACCGATAAAGGGAAGGAAAAAGTGGTTGAATAGCTAGCGGAATCGTTCGACAACACCCGAGGTAAGTTCTTGAGTAAGAGATCTTAAATTTCGATGTGATTAAATCATGCTCTATGTGTGGCTATTGAGCCGAATGTGCAAGGACAATATGTGCCTTGTGTTTGAGTTTCGTAAACGAAAATGAAATATGAATGTGCTATGAATTATTGTTAGATGTGCATGATTAATTGAATGCTGTCCGGGCTAAGTCCCGAAGGCTTTGTGCTAAGTGAATATATCCGGATTAAGATCCGAAGGCCTTTGTGCGAGATACTAAATCCGGGTTAAGTCCCGAAGGCATTCGTGCGAGTTATTAAATCCGGGTTAAGTCCCGAAGGCATTCGTGCGAGTTATTAAATCCGGGTTAAGTCCCGAAGGCATTCGTGCGAGTTGTTAAATCCGGGTTAAGTCCCGAAGGCATTCGTGCGAGTTGTTAAATCCGGGTTATGTCCCGAAGGCATTGTGTGAGTTACTAAAACCGGGCTATGTCCCGAAGGCATTTGAACGAGGAGCTATATCCGGTTAAATCCCGAAGGTACGTGATTTGGTAATGAATGAGCTTGCTGTAAAATTCCAGCGAATACTCGAAAAACATCCCAATATGGGGATATGTTACGTATGTGTTGAATTTAATCGAGCCCTTACAATAAATGTTCGCTCAGTTGATAAACGAGCTACCGGCCTTCGGCCAAGTTAGTTTATTGTGTATGTACATAAGGGTTATTAATGTTGTGAAGCAAGTTTGATATCGGTAAATTGCGTATTATGAAATATTCCGTTTAGCTAAATGTGTGCTATTCTTTGTGCATGCTGGAATTCCTTGCTCAAACTTACTAAGCATAAATTGCTTACTCGTTACATTGCTCCTCTGTTTTATAGATTTTTGGTTCTCCAGCTATCGGACTCGGGATCTTGAAGTCGAAGTCGCCCACACTATCAAAGGCTCTTTTGGGTACTATTTTGGTTGAATTTTGATATGGCATGTATAGGACTACCCATTGTTGTCTTTCGAGTACTTTATGAAATGTATAAGTGTACAGCCATGCGAAAATGGCTTGTAGAAGTGGAGTATGGCATTAGACCATTCGTATTTATGAATGTATAGATGGTTTCATGATGTAACTATGTTGGAATGGAAGTGTTGAGCAAATGATCAGCCACTAGAATGGCTAAGTATGATCATATGTGGGCTTATGTATGACAAGGCCCTAGTTGGTCCATGAAACCCCAAATTAGGTAAGGTTCACTTTGAAAACAGAAGCTGATAGCAGCAGTGGTGTGGATTGGAAAAATCACAAGAATTCGTAGGAGTGGAATTAAATAGTGAATAAATTATGTAATCGAACCTTGATGAATCTACTTTCATATGGAAGTAACGAAACAATTATAGGAACAGTACAGAAAGAGATATTCGGGTTCTTGTGTAACAGGGCCAGAACAGTTTCTGGATTCACTGTTCCGCCTTTGGAAATTCACTATAAATTGACCAGAGATAATTAGGGGTCATACCATATATGTATGGATTCCTCTCTGAGTCTAGTTTCCATAGAAACAAACGGCATCAGTATTGAAGCTCTGTGCAGAGAGATATCCCAGTCGTAATGGGAAAAGGTCAGTGTAGTCGACCCCTGTAACATGGGAGACTTTGACTAATAAACTGTACTAATTGGCCAGACCAAAAATTCTAGAAAAAAATCCATAGGTGGGGACATGAGTCTAGTTTCAGGGAAAAATCACAAAACTGATTTTTGAGTTGTGAAACTCAAGATATGATTTTTGAAGCGACTAGTACTCAGACTGGGCAGTGTCTGGAAAAATTTTTCAAAGTTTGTTAACATCTCGTGTCCGACTCCGGTGTCGGTCTCGGGTTCGGGGTGTTACAAGGGGGGCTCTCAAACGGCCTATTGTTTGAGCGGCGTGCAGAGGGAGTCTTTAGTTCTTCTTAGGGTTTGATCTTTGTAAAAAAAAATTAAAATGGCTACTGATTTAGGGTTTAGTTAGTTTTTACATAACCACAGAAACGACGCTGTTTTGGGCCTGCTTAAGTGGCCTTAAAATGACACCATTTAGAGGCTTTCAACCCGCGCGGTGACCCGACCCGGGGAAGGATCCGCGCGTTTTGGCCTCTGTTGGGAGATTTGCACAAATGGTCCTGTCTCTTTTGTGGCGTGTTCAAATCGATTCTTTTCTTTTTTAATTTTCGCCCTTTAATTTGATTTTCGTTTTATTTTAGTCCATACCGCAACGCAGCATTTTGGAGGGCGGGGATGTTTTCTGCTTTACTCCCTCATTGTTCCTCGCGCACCCGATTCGGCCCCTTTTCATTTTTATTTATTATGGATTAACCTCAGAATTTCTATTTTCATTTTTATTGTTATCATTATTATATTTGATTACATTTCTATTTACCTGTTTATGTATATATATATTACTTTATTATTTACTATTATTTTTAAACTATTTTTATTATACATATATGTATGTACGTAATATATATTATTTAATTTTAAAATATATATATTTTTATACCTATTTCTATATATATAGATACTTTACTTCTTTTAAATATCCACATATATTTAGTTTATTTCACTTTTTGCATATTAGTATATATTATTACTTACATGAAGCTTTTCACTCCCTATACATTACTTATCTTAAATTAATATATGTATAGTATTTTATGTATTTGATTTTATTCTTATATGATATTTATTTTAAAATTTATTTGGATACTATTATTTTATGTAGTATTTATTTTTAACCTTATTTTTAATTTATTTCAAATTTCCATATATATATGATTTATTTTAAATATATTTTAATATATAATTTCCCTTCCTTCATGTTATTTTATTCTTCAAAACTTGTTGCATATTTTTGTATTAATTTGCTTGGAGCTTCGTTTAAGAATAGTTTCTAGTTCATTAGCTTTTGAATATTAAAGTTATTATTTGTATATGATGTGAGATAATTGCTCTTACGTGTATTGTATTGCTTGCTTGTATCTATCGATTCTTTGTCGTTCATTAGCGTACATTAATTTATGAATCACCATTTCGCATTGTACGTTATTATTTCATGGTTTTTATTTGCTCAAAAGATTACGTTTAATATTATTCAAATATAGAGAGCATTTTTATTCAAAAATTTTTGTAAAAATAACGCGACACTCGAAATTTGGGATCCTCGAAAAGATTGAGCCCTAACGTATTGGGTTTCAATTTTCCTCGTCGAATCTAAATGATTGAGATTATTCTTTAATCAAAACGTATAAATAAAAGCTCATTCTCGGGAATTCGATACGTCGTGCATGACATGTTGATTCCTCGAGATGAGAATTTTTAAAATAATAATAAGGGCTATATTCAATGCTAGGAATTTTGAGAAATTGTGCCCTAACGTATTGGGTTTCGATTTTTCATCTGACTTAAAGCAATTGAATATCCTTTTTAAACTTCACCGCATGAGTTTTAAACATCAAAAGACAAGCTTATTCTCGAGGACTAAAAATGTTGTGTCCTAACGTATTGGGGGTGACATTTTATTACTCTAAGACAAGAAGGTCTATAGCATCAGCTTTGATTTATTCAAGCATCTTTTATAAAATTAACATTAATAAAAATGGAGGATCGTATTTTTAAATTCTTCACGGATTTTCGATATTCGGCATTAAGACCTTAATTACTCAATTCGGTACCAATTTTTGGTGTTACGAGGGTACTAACCCTTCCTCGTGCGTAACCGACTCCCGAACCTATTTTCTCAAATTTCGCAGACCAAAATTGTTTTTAAGGTGAGCCAATCACACCCCAATAAAGGATCGGTGGCGACTCTAATTTTCATTTTTAAAGTCGACAACTAAATCTTTGTTTTTCAAAAAATGGTTTCGACACATATGACGGGGGTCTACGATATGGGCACATGATGTCAAACTTAGCTGAGTGCATCAATTCTGTACTGAAGGGGAAGCATCATTTACCGGTAACATCGATTGTAAAAAAACATACTTTTGCTTAGCTGCCTTGTTTCTAAAGCGAGTGACAGTGTATGCTAGACAGATAACTAGTGGCCATACATGGTGCGAGGATGTTAGGAAGGAGATTAAACGAAATATAGTGAAAGCGAACATTATGTATGTAATGTGCCACTCGCATTGAAACCTGAATTTTTGAGTCACTGACCATCCTAAGCTCGTCCAGGACATGTCAGGGGAATCATATCGTGTTGCCCTAACAGGATGAACTTGTTATTGTGGGATGTTCTAAGCACTTCGATTCCTATGTGCACATGTAATTGCTGCATGTGTGAACCTACGAATTGAGTACACGACTTACATCAATGATGTCTACAGACTAGAACGTGTACATAGTGTTTGGAATCCTGAATTCCCACCAGTCCGAGATGAGAGTATGTGGTCGCTAGTCTCCAGTGCACCATTCGAGTTGGTGCCAAATAGGGACTTACGTCGCGTCTCAAAAGGTCACTCGAATTCGATCTGGATAGGGAATAATATGCATATTCGGGAAAGGGACAGTCAATAGAGATTATGCGAGTACTACATAAACCCTGGGCATATGAAGGCGATATGTTCTATGTTGAGTGGTGCATTAGGGCCTCAGTTTCGCTAACCTTATTTTTAATTTCAGAGGATATAAAATTTATTACAACGCCTACATTATTCTAAGGTATAAAATTTGTTAATTCTTATTAACTTATGTATAACTTACATTAGAATATAACAAAGAGGAAGATATGAGTTACAATGAAAACTTGTGGTTTCTTTATTGATGTCATTTATATTGACATCATGATTGATAAGTTAAAAAATACATCATTAGCGTCGCTAGCAAGAATAGGTGTTGCACGACGGTGGGTGATGGTCGCGAGGAGGATTTCTACTCACAACTATTATCGGGGGCTCATAAACTGGCTCATCGCTATCGACATCATTATGTTCATCTTCTCTCCCACCCTCGTCTTCATCGTCGCCATCTTTTTCGTGTTTGTCTTCGTATTCGTCTTTGTCTTCATCTTTGCTTTGGTCTCCATTGCCTTCCTCCGTGCTTGAGTGCGGTGCTGTCCTAGCCTCCCATCGTGTATCCTTCACTCTAGTAAAAGATGGTTGCATTGATGATCCACCTTGATAGAACAATGATGCAGTGGGTGTGTGAAACACTACTGAGGTGTAAGTGTATGGTGTTCCAAAACACGTATACATTGGCATTAACTTGGGGCATTGTTGCGTGTGAATATGATATGTGAATTGTGCAAGTATACACGTCGATTCAATTAAGAAAGTGATGAGTGATTATTGTTCCCATGAGGATCAGATTGAGGCACAAAATTGGTCAAGTTATTGTAAAATGTTAAGGCAAGACTAACGAATAAGATGCTATAGTAAACTAAGGTAAGTATGCAGTGATAATTCAAAGAAATGATGATGTATGCGATAGATGGAATTGATGAATAATTAGAAATGTTCTGGAAAAAGTGAGAGCAAAAACGTAATGGTAATAACTAGAGTGTTTATTCGAATAGAATGTAAACAAAGAAATACACAACTAAATATGTCGTGGCAAAGTTACTACGACAAAGAATAAGGATAGATTGGTGTTGATTCAGAAGGTCGGGATTACCCAGAATCGACCTCTATTGTCAATAATGCCTTGGAAAAATTGTATCTACTTTACTGTACAGAAGAGTTCTAAAATGGCCTACCTTTCTGGAAAGCAAAACCTCAAGTTACCTTGCCCGTGTTAATAGGATTTTTTGATATCTTGCATGGTTTCTTTCTGTATGATCGTGACTCTATGTCTAGAGTCGACTACAGGTGTCTATCGAATACTTGCTCATTTCATTTAATTTTAATCTAACCAATCAAACCCTTTCAGAATTAGAATCAGTTTATAAGTATGCAAACAATCTTCTATGTCTAGAGATCATTTGCATTTTAATTAAGAAATAAGAACAATCAAATGGAACAGTAAAGTAAATTAGAGATATACTGCATCCATAAAAATAGTTTAAGGTTTTATCGAAAGTAATCCCAACCCTATGAGATTTAGCTTGTAACACCCTATACCTGGCTTGGTCGCCAAGCCCAAATATCATGATGCCACACCATCGTCTCATGTCATAACCAACAAGTAAAAGCTCATTCAAATAAAACATCCATCACTTTGCTATTTGCATTGATCTTAAGTCAATCATACTAGCTAGTTATCATTATCATCTGCTAAACATACATTAAATAGTTTTATAAACATATTAAAACATGCATAAGGTCCATTCAGCAAAATTCTCAAACCAGGTCTGTAGGTATCGATATTAACACTAAGGTATCGATATTTTCTTTAAGTGGTATTGATACCACCTGGAAAAATGATGCCAAACTTGCATTATTTTTCTCGATTAAAAATCAAAGTCTCAAAACTTATAGGCACCTGTCGTGAAGTATCGATAAATTTACCCCGAGTATCAATACTCGAGCAAAGGTATAGATACCAAATCTCTATTCTGAGTTCCTGCACATTTTAAAACAAGGAGGTATCGATTTTAAGACCTGATTATTGATACCTTTGCTCTAGACCTAAAAAATGTAGCATACTATGCAATTAATCCATTCCAATTTAGTTTCTAAATATCATACATCAATTGCTTCAACAAATAATCATTCAACGACCGAATCAACAGTTCAATATCTCAAAACCATTCTCAAGAAAGTAACGTCAATCCATCCTCACGTTCATGAACTCAAGCATAATAATAACATGTAATCCTGATAAACTGAACCAAAAACTAGCAAATTTCTAGAAGTTAACATGGCTATAAAAAAGTCTACCATATTGCATTTTCCCCAAAAACGTATATAAATATAGAACACCTACGAAATAATGCGAAAGTCTTGCTTGGGTCACCTGTGACACCCCTAATTTGACCCTAGTCGGGAAGTGGTTTCGGGACCACTAAACCGAGTCATAAAAATAATTAACCGTCATAATTGATGCTCATTATATGTACATGTGCATGTGTGAAAATTTCATGTTTGAATTTTGTTAATTGTAAGTGAATTTTATCAAATAGGACTTATGTGAGAAAATTTAGAAATGTGCTAGGCAAATGCAAAGTGGCCTATTAATGCATATTGTGAAAATGATGGGTTTGCATGTCAATTTACCCAAATTAAGGCATAGTGGCCGGCCATGCTATGAGTGGAAACATGTCACAAACATGTTATGTTAGTGATGTATGTTAGGAACAATAAAATAAGGAGTATGGGTAATAAAGAAATGGAAAAAAGAAAGAAAGAATGTGTGTGATTGTTTCTCCCCCCTCCCCATTGCCGTGAATGTAAGAAAGAAAACAAAAAAAAAGTGTCCATCTTTTTTTCATTTCTCTTGGCCGAATGTTCTAAGGAGGAAAGGAAACAAGTTGTGTTCTTTGGTTCTTCTTGGCCGGATTGAGAGGAGGAAGGAAAGAGTGAAGCAATCGGTCATCTTAGGTCGATATTAAGGTAAGGAAGTTGATACTAGTTCTTGAAATCCTAGTTGATTTTGAGTGAGATATCAAGTTATTGTTGGTAACCCATGTTGAAATTGTGATTTTGGAATAAGTAAGGTTTTCGGCTATGGAGATTAATAAGGGTGATGGTTGTGTTTCATGCTAAATCTAGATGAACAATGGTAGTTGCTTACATCTTGATGATTATGAGTTTCTTTCTTGGTTCTACCTTAGATCCATGAAGTATATTTTTATTTGGTGTTGTTGGAAGTATCGGCCATGGTATATCCATAAGTGTGATTTATGCTTATTGCATGGTAGGTAAGATTTATGTTTTGGATATATGTTTAAATTTGGTTATAATCAAATTTGTGATTCGGCTCTTGCACATATATATATATATGATTGCACATGACGTATTGGTATGACCTATATATTATCTCAGGGTATATACTTACACATGATGGTGCTTCGGTTATGGATTAAATGATGGATGCGTATTGAGTTATAATATGTAATGCATTAGTTAGTAAAATGATGCCATTTATGTGTGGTATTAAGTATATAATCGGCCTCAACATAGACATGCATATTCGGCCATAGGAAGAAGATGGTGTTGCATGTATTCGGTTAGAGGCAAGCATATTGATGCTTTTGTCTTGGCTTAGAAAATTTGTCCAAGGGGAATATTAGCTAAAATGTTGAGTTTGATACATGATTCCGTATATATATGTGACTCTAATGCCTAAAGTATATATGGGCTAAGTACCTTGAGGTTTTCTTTTGATGTTCGAATGAATTGTATTAAATTGCTTGATGTGATTAAAAATGCATATGACCATTGTGTAGTTGAGCTAGAAGGTGGCCATATGACCAATCAAACTCCTTGTCATATTCGGCCATAAGCTAGCATAATGAGACTTTAATAAGTTAAATTTGTTTGAATTAGCTCAAGAGCTTAGAGGACCAAAGTTGGATAAAGGAAAGGAAAAAGTGATCGAATAGCCGCCGAAATCGTTCAACAACATCCGAGGTAAGTTTTAAGTGATCAAAACGTTGAGTAAATTCAATTATAATAGGACATGATGAGTTGATTTAATAAGATATGACGTGGCCATGATATGTTCTAAGCTCAAATGGTAAGTTCTTAAGTGTTTGAGCTTGGGAATTTAAGGGTAAATTGAAATAGTCTGCTTAGAACAGCAGCAGTAACGTGACTTTAGAAAATCACCATAAATTTATGGATTTGAATTAGAGGCTGAATGAGACATGAAATTAAATCTTAATGAGTCTAGTTTCTTATAAAAGAAACCGTGTAAGCAAAGGAAGTTCCGAAAATGAGATACTTAAAGTTGTGTGAGACAGCGCAGAATGACACTGTAATCCTCTGTTCTGTTTTTAGAAAATCATTATAAATTGTACAAAAATGGTTATAAGATAAAATTTATATGCTTAGACTCCTTAATGAGTATAGTTTCAAATGAAATAAAATACAACACATTTTGAATTCTGTAAAATGAGAAATTTGATTCGTAGTGAAGAGTGGTCAGATTAGTCAAACAGTGAAACAGGGGAAACTTTAAGAAAAATCTGGTATTGATTGACCAAACCTAAAATTCTGGAAATTTTATGGATGGAAGATATATGAGTCTATATACAGGAAAAATTAACGGAAAGTGATTTGGAGTTTTGTAGCTCCAGTTATAAATAATTTAGTGACTATTGCTCAGGAAAAACATCTTGTGCTGAATTTGAGATTGTGTTGTAAACCTTGATAAACTTGTTTTAGTTGCTCATAAACTATTGATTAAACCCATACGTGAATTCTAAATTGTGATATTGGAAAATGATAGATGTAGATTCAGCCAAGACAGTGTGTATACGTGAAAGTATATGTGGTATGTGAAGTATATTTGGATAATTGTGATGTGAATACATGAAAATCTATATTTTGATTTAGGATTCTATGTGATGGATGTGAACATGCATATATGAGATAAGGCCTAATGGCCGATGTGATGAATGTGAAAGTGTATATATGTGATAAGGCCTAATGGCCGATGTGATGAATGTGAAAGTGGATATATGTGATAAGGCCTAATGGCCGATGTGATGAATGTGAAAGTGTATATATATGTGATAAGGGCTAATGGCCGATGTGATGAATGTGAAAGTGTATATATATGTGATAAGGCCTAATGGCCGATGTGATGAATGTGAAAGTGTATATATATGTGATAAGGCCTAATTGTGACAGCCCAAAATTTACCCTAGTCGGGAAGTGGTTTCGGGACCACAAGACCGAGTCGTAAAAAAATAATTACTTGCTATATTCTATGCTTATTATGTGTGAACATGAGTATGTGGAAGTTTCACTCCCTAATTTTACCAATTGCATGAGAAATTATTAATTGGGATCAATTTGAGACATTGTAAAAATATGATAGTCTAATTCAAATGGTCTATTAGTGCATGTACCAAAAAGAGTGGTTTTGCATGTCAATTTGTCCATAAAATTTATGGTGGCCGGCCAAGGAGTGATAATGCTCCACTCATTCTAATTTAAAATGTTTCTTTGGTGAACAAATGATGGGATTAATAATAGAAAAGGGAACAAAAAAAAAGGTGTCATACTTGCCATCACCTAGCCGAAAAACCAAGAAAAAAAGAAGAAGAGAAAGGAACTTGGGAGGGATTCGGCCATTGCTTGCCTAGGGAGAGTGTTTGATGTTGTGGCATGAAAAATGAGGGAGGTTGAATGCTTAATAAGGAGGGAAGAAGGAGTGTTCATATTTTCTTTCTTTTGCAATTGTTCTAACTAGAGGAAGAAGGGGAAACAAGATTCGGCCAAGGTGGTCCTTTAGACCAAGGTATGTTTAATGTTGTCTTAGAGATGCATGCATGTTTTAAATAGCCCATGTTCAAACCTTGAACCTTGTTGATAACATGAGCGATCGGTCATGAGAAAGTGTTCAAGGAAAGGTTGTTGATGAAAGAAATTAATGTGTTAAGAGATTATATGAAACTTATTCATGTTTATATATGTTATATGCAACGAAAATGGTTGATGATTTTGGAGGTGATTAGCTTGAATCGGCCACGGTATATCCATAAACACGATCTATGCTTGTTATGTTACTCATGGTTAAAACAATTCGGCTAGGACATTCGGCCATGGATGGTTGTATTTCTTTGAGGTTGTTTTTGATGCTTTAGGGCATTGAGGGTTGATTATAGATGAGGTGAGTTTCTTGATTTAAAATTTGATGGATGTTAAGCTAATTGGGCAACCAAAGGTTCAATATTTTTGTTATGAGGTCATATGTGCATTTCGGCCATGGTCTTTGCTTGAATATGAGATTTGTAATGTGATTTTCCTAAATTGTCTATGAATTTGGTTGTTGATTTCATGGTAATGGTATATTGAATCCATGAGAATTTAGTAAGGTTGCATTCGGCAACTTACTTGAAATTAAAAATCGATGTCTAAGCTTAGGTGATTTCGATGATGATACATGTGTATATACATAAGTATATTTAGTTGATTCGGCTTTGGTAGTTGCATGAGATTATTAGCCGAATATACTAACATACATATACATGTGAGATTGGATTGTAAATATTTAGCAAGGTGGTTAAACTAGTTAAATTATTGATATAGCTCAAGGAGCTAAAGGAGGTGAATCGAGCAAAGGCAAAGAAAAGGTTATCGAGTAGCCGAGTTGGAACCGTCTTACCCAACACGAGGTAAGTCATTAAGCATGTAGTTGGTATTATTTCAATGGTCATAATGTTGTGTATTGATGCTGAATGGAATGAATAAATGTACATATATATATGCATGTACGTATGTGATGATGAAATTGTTGAATGAAATAAAAGAGGTAAGATGTAATGAGTTGTTGATCTCGGCACTAAACGTGCGGGATAACCATTTATGACCATGAGATTGGCGCTAAGTGCGCGGGATTAAATTGTACAGCACTAAGTGTGCGATTCGACTTTGTTGCACTAAGTGTGCGAAATGAATATGATGCACTAAGTGTGCGAATTGACCATGCGGCACTAAGTGTGCGAGTCTGACTATGTAGCACTAAGTGTGCGATTTGATTACGTGGCACTAAGTGTGCGAGTTGATTATATAGCACTGAGTGTGCGGGCTCAATATACATTCGTGAATCATTATGGACACTATGTGTGCGACACTATTGAGCTGATCGCGGACAGCGGATCGGGTAAGTGTCTTGAGTACATGGCTAATATGTGCTATGCGTATACTTGGTGTTGAGCTCGGTAAGTTGAACCTATGTGACAACTATACTTGAAGTCACGTACATAAAAATTTATCGTAGGATGGGTGAAAGGCCGTTTTGTGGTTTGATTGTAACGAAAATAAATTGATTTATGAAAATGCTTCAATGTCCTATTGATGAGTATATGAATTGTGAATGCATGAATTGATATGAAATTGAATCGGTAGGTTGGAGGAACTATGGCATGGTTCGGTATGGATGGAGTAAATTGTCTCATTCCATTTTGTTCCTCTTGTGATAATGTTATTGATGTATAGTAGAGCATTGCTTATGACTTACTGAGTTATAAACTCACCCGGTGTTTCCTTGTCACCCATTATAGGTTGCTTGGACTCATCAATTTTTGCGGGGTCGGGCCGTCATCGAAGTCATCACACCGGATAGCTAGTTTTGGTACTTTCTTCTTAGTGTGCTTAGAAGATCATTTTGGCATGTATAAGCTAGTACGTTGTGTTTGAATTATGGCATGTAAACTTTAAGCCATGCGAAAATGGCACGAATGTTCGATTGAGTTGGATCGAGGGTAGGCATGAAATGGACCTAGTTACTTTCGTAACAGATGCTGGCAGCAGCAGTGTCATGAGATTGAAAAATCACTAAAAATAGTAGAAGTGGAATTAATTGATGAATAAATTACGTACTCGAAGCTCGATGAGTCTGTTTTCATGAGGAAGTAACGAAAAGATCATATGGGCAGTATATTAAGAGATAATCAGATTTTAGTGGGACAGGGCCAGAACGGTTTCTGGATTCCCTGCTCCGACTTTGGAAATTCATTATAAATTAACCAGATATAATTAGGAGTCGTACCATATATGTGCAGATTCCTCTCTGAGTCTAGTTTCCATAGAAACAAACGGCAACAGTATTGAAGCCCTGTGCAGGGAGATATCCCAGTCGTAATGGGCAAAGGTCAGTGTAGTCGACCCCTGCAACTTGGGGAACTTTGACTAATAAACTGTACTAATTGGCCCAACAAAAAATTCTAAAAACAAATACATAGATGGGCACATGAGTCTAGTTTCTGGGAAAAATTACGAAACATATTTTTGAGTTACGAAACTCAAGATATGATTTTTAAAACGACTAGTACACAGATTGGGCAGTGTCTGGAAAATAAATTTTGTAAGAGGTTAAAGCCAGTTAACACCTCGTGTTCGACCCCGATGTCGGTTTCGGGTTCGGGGTGTTACACTAATGGCCGATGTGATGAATGTGAAAGTGTATATATGTGATAAGGGCTAATGGCCGATGTGATGAATGTGAAAGTGTATATATGTGATAAGGCCTAATAGCCAACGTGATGGATGTGAAAGTGTATAAATGTGATAAGTCCCGAAGGGCATTTGTGTCAGTACTATATCCGGGTTAAAACCCCGCAGGCTTTATGCGAGAATATTATCACTGATTAATGTCCGTAAGCTTCGTGCTCGTACTATATCCGAGCTCTAAAGACCCGATGACTACGTCTGGGGATTTTGTCCGGGTAAGATCCGATAACTTCGTGTGGAGATTATGTCCGGGTAAGACTTCGTAATAAGAATTGCTTATAAATATATTCAATGCGAAAGGTTAAACAGGTATGTACTCCAAGTTTATATGTGAGCTTGATTTGCACTAAATCATAAGGTAGTTATGTGATGCATACGAGAGCAATCTATGAGACTATTCCTATGATTATGTGACATCAGATCAGTGTGAGAGGTTATGTGAAATCATACGATATATCTATGTCACATGAGCTCACTTTTATGTGAAAGTTTATCTGCCTATTGTATATGATGAGATGTGCATATTCGGTAAAGGGATGGTATGCCCGAAGGAAGAGTGAAATAAAAATACGAACAACTATGTTATAATTTGATTGTTATCTGTTGACACTGCTTAAAACTTACTAAGCATTGTAATGCTTACTCCGTTTACTCTGTTTCTTCTGTTTTATAGATCTCATTTGGAAGCTACAGGCTCGGGGATCATCAGCACTTAGTCACACTATCACTATCCACTGTTTGGTACTGCTACGTTTTGGATTATCTTAAGGCATGTATAGAATAGACTAGTGGCGGAAGAATATTTTTGGTTAATGTATATAAGCCATGCGAAAATGGCATCTTTTGAATGTTTACTTAGAGAAGTTTAAAATTTATCCCTAGCTGTGCTTAGTACTTATTTAAATGAATGATCTTTATTTCAAGAAAAAAAAATTCAAAATTTTACTGTTCTGACATGAGTTACAAGTCCGGTAATGCCTCTTACCTATTCCGGCGACGGTTACGGGATAGGGGTGTTACATTTTATTGGTATCAGAGCTACGGTTTAGTCGATTCTAGGAGTAACGTAGCACGCGTGAGTCTATTTATACATGCCATAAAGTGATAAAATGATAGTGTGATGATTTTTGGTTATTAAAATGTGTTTGCTGTATTGTAATGAATCTTGATCCCGATCGAGCTGTAGCAAGCTTCTGACTATGAGAATTTGCGATATAACTTCACTTAGATATGCCTAAATTATTAAGTTGATCAGGTACGTATCATGTACTCGTATTTGAATTTCGATTTGGATTGAATTATAAGGGTATAAGTGATGCAATTTTGAAAGAGTGTTATGACTATAAATGTGATTTTTGTATGTGGCTATGGAACTGGAAGTTGAATGGTTGATAAGCATGTTGTGTTTGTATTCAAGTAATGTAAATGATATACTAATGTGTATTGCTATATGTGTATATGTACATGAGAATTGAGAGTGATATATCCGGGCTAAGTCCCGAAGAGCATTCGTGCTAGGGCTAAGTCCCGAAGAGCATTCGTGCTAGTGATATATCCGGGCTAAGTCCCGAAGAGCATTCGTGCTAGTGATATATCCGGGCTAAGTCCCGAAGAGCATTCGTGCTAGTGATATATCCGTGCTAAACCCCGAAGAGCATTCGTGCTGGTGTTATATCTGGGCTAGGTCTCGAAGAGCAATCATGCTGGTGACGTGTATTCGGGCCTTCATGCCTAGTAGGCTTCGTGCTGGTAATTTGAGCAAAGTTTAAGTGCTCATTACTATACGAATTCAAATTTAAATGAGATGATATGTTTAAAAGTGTACATACATGATGTTTATAGACTTGGTTAAGTCATTTCAATGTGTATTAACGAATGAATAAGAGCACTATGTGTGTGAATGATTAGAGGCACTGTGTGTGTGCGAATTCCTTTAACCGAGCACTATGAGTGCGAGATCGGTCAGTGGGCACAAAGTGTGTGAAGTGGAATTCATGTAAGACCTCGTTTGGGACGAAGGCATAGATTTGAGATAGTGTGTAAGACCATGTCTGGGACATGGCATCGGCTCGATATGCGAGAATATGTAAGACCATATCTAGGATATGGCATTGTAAGAGCTATATGTGCTTAATGAGTATCCGTAATGATTTCGAATGATTCAACAGGTATATTTAAGATGATAAATTAAGTAAGATCAGAATAAGTGATACAGGTATGCACGGAAGGTATGAGAAAATCAGATGAAAGTAAAAAGATGGTGGATATGTTGTTAAGAAATGAATTCATGTTGTAAATGTGTTATGAATTTAGTCTATGGAATGCTTGGTATATGAAGTCATATGTGCTATTGCTAAATGACCCCTTTTTTTTTGTTAATCATATTCAAGAAATTATTTCGATTAAGTTTGACATTTGAAAGTCTGTAAGAATTTGTGATGAATGCTGATAATTTTGGATATATGGGTTATGTGCTAAAATAAATCCCATGCCGGTATACAATATGAGGCTTGATGCCAAATCGATTGTATACGGGTATCGTTAACGGTGATTGAATGTGCTAAATGAACTCAATGTTCAGGTATGTGGAAGTTGATTTTCTGTTGGAAATAGGTTAAGTTGAATAGTGAGATATGATGGAGTGATAAAGGATATTTATTGGGATGTTTGAGTATATGTGTACTTTCGGTCAGGTTACAGCTTATACATGAATGAAAATTTGGGTTACAAATATGTGGGTTGATGATGTGAATTATACATATTAATATGTGCTTAATATGTGTTTGAGATGCAATTGTGAATTAAATTAAGTGATTATTACTTATGAAATCAAGAAAATGAGATATATGTGCATACTTGTAGAAATGTTTATGTATTTGTTTTAAGATAAGAAAATGATTTTATAGATCGATGCGAAATCAATAATGAATTACAATTGCCATCGATGAGCTAATGTTTATATGAATATAATTCAATAAGAGGACGTTATCCTAAACTATGCATCGGTAGAAATTTTCGGGGACGAAAATCCCTAAAGGGGGGAAGAGTTGTGACACCCCTAATTTGACCCTAGTCGGGAAGTGGTTTCGGGACCACTAAACCGAGTCATAAAAATAATTAACCGTCATAATTGATGCTCATTATATGTACATGTGCATGTGTGAAAATTTCATGTTTGAATTTTGTTAATTGTAAGTGAATTTTATCAAATAGGACTTATGTGAGAAAATTTAGAAAAGTGCTAGGCAAATGCAAAGTGGCCTATTAATGCATATTGTGAAAATGATGGGTTTGCATGTCAATTTACCCAAATTAAGGCATAGTGGCCGGCCATGCTATGAGTGGAAACATGTCACAAACATGTTATGTTAGTGATGTATGTTAGGAACAATAAAATAAGGAGTATGGGTAATAAAGAAATGGAAAAAAAAAAAGAAAGAATGTGTGTGATTGTTTCTCCCCCCTCCCCATTGCCGTGAATGTAAGAAAGAAAACAAAAAAAAAGTGTCCATCTTTTTTTCATTTCTCTTGGCCGAATGTTCTAAGGAGGAAAGGAAACAAGTTGTGTTCTTTGGTTCTTCTTGGCCGAATTGAGAGGAGGAAGGAAAGAGTGAAGCAATCGGTCATCTTAGGTCGATATTAAGGTAAGGAAGTTGATACTAGTTCTTGAAATCCTAGTTGATTTTGAGTGAGATATCAAGTTATTGTTGGTAACCCATGTTGAAATTGTGATTTTGGAATAAGTAAGGTTTTCAGCTATGGAGATTAATAAGGGTGATGGTTGTGTTTCATGCTAAATCTAGATGAACAATGGTAGTTGCTTACATCTTGATGATTATGAGTTTCTTTCTTGGTTCTATCTTAGATCCATGAAGTATATTTTTATTTGGTGTTGTTGGAAGTATCGGCCATGGTATATCCATAAGTGTGATTTATGCTTATTGCATGGTAGGTAAGATTTATGTTTTGGATATATGTTTAAATTTGGTTATAATCAAATTTGTGATTCGGCTCTTGCACATATATATATATGATTGCACATGACGTATTGGTATGACCTATATATTATCTCAGGGTATATACTTACACATGATGGTGCTTTGGTTATGGATTAAATGATGGATGCGTATTGAGTTATAATATGTAATGCATTAGTTAGTAAAATGTATGCCATTTATGTGTGGTATTAAGTATATAATCGGCCTCAACATAGACATGCATATTCGGCCATAGGAAGAAGATGGTGTTGCATGTATTCGGTTAGAGGCAAGCATATTGATGCTTTTGTCTTGGCTTAGAAAATTTGGCCAAGGGGGAATATTAGCTAAAATGTTGAGTTTGATTCATGATTCCGTATATATATGTGACTCTAATGCCTAAAGTATATATGGGCTAACTACCTTGAGGTTTTCTTTTAATGTTCGAATGAATTGTATTAAATTGCTTGATGTGATTAAAAATGCATATGACCATTGTGTAGTTGAGCTAGAAGGTGGCCATATGACCAATCAAACTCCTTGTCATATTCGGCCATAAGCTAGCATAATGAGACTTTAATAAGTTAAATTTGTTTGAATTAGCTCAAGAGCTTAGAGGACCAAAGTTGGATAAAGGAAAGGAAAAAGTGATCGAATAGCCGCCGAAATCGTTCAACAACATCCGAGGTAAGTTTTAAGTGATCAAAACGTTGAGTAAATTCAATTATAATAGGACATGATGAGTTGATTTAATAAGATATGACGTGGCCATGATATGTTCTAAGCTCAAATGGTAAGTTCTTAAGTGTTTGAGCTTGGGAATTTAAGGGTAAATTGAAATAGTCTGCTTAGGACAGCAGCAGTAACGTGACTTTAGAAAATCACCATAAATTTATGGATTTGAATTAGAGGCTGAATGAGACATGAAATTAAATCTTAATGAGTCTAGTTTCTTATAAAAGAAACCGTGTAAGCAAAGGAATTTCCAATAATGAGATACTTAAAGTTGTGTGAGACAGCGCAGAATGACATTGTAATCCTCTGTTCTGTTTTTAGAAAATCATTATAAATTGTACAAAAATGGTTATAAGATAAAATTTATATGCTTAGACTCCTTAATGAGTATAGTTTCAAATGAAATAAAATAAAACACATTTTGAATTCTGTAAAATGAGAAATTTGATTCGTAGTGAAGAGTGGTCAGATTAGTCAAACAGTGAAACAGGGGAAACTTTAAGAAAAATCTGGTATTGATTGGCCAAACCTAAAATTATGGAAATTTTATGGATGGAAGATATACGAGTCTATATTCAGGAAAAATTAACGGAAAGTGATTTGAAGTTTTGTAGCTCCAGTTATAAATAATTTAGTGACTATTGCTCAGGAAAAACAGCTTGTGCTGAATTTGAGCTTGTGTTGTAAACCTTGATAAACTTGTTTTAGTTGCTCATAAACTATTGATTAAACCCATACATGAATTCTAAATTGTGATATTGGAAAATGATAGATGTAGATTCAGCCAAGATAATGTGTATACGTGAAAGTATATGTGGTATGTGAAGTATATTTGGATAATTGTGATGTGAATACATGAAAATCTATATTTTGATTTAGGATTCTATGTGATGGATGTGAACATGCATATATGAGATAAGGCCTAATGGCCGATGTGATGAATGTGAAAGTGTATATATGTGATAAGGCCTAATAGCCGATGTGATGAATGTGAAAGTGTATATATGTGATAAGGCCTAATGGCCGATGTGATGAATGTGAAAGTGTATATATATGTGATAAGGCCTAATGGCCGATGTGATGAATGTGAAAGTGTATATATGTGATAAGGCCTAATGGCCGATGTGATGAATGTGAAAGTGTATATATATGTGATAAGGCCTAATGGCCGATGTGATGAATGTGAAAGTGTATATATGTGATAAGGGCTAATGGCCGATGTGATGAATGTGAAAGTGTATATATGTGATAAGGCCTAATAGCCAACGTGATGGATGTGAAAGTGTATAAATGTGATAAGTCCCGAAGGGCATTTGTGTCAGTACTATATCCGGGTTAAAACCCTGTAGGCTTTATGCGAGAATATTATCACTGATTAATGTCCGTAGGCTTCGTACTCGTACTATATCTGAGCTCTAAAGACCCGATAACTTCGTGTGGAGATTACGTCCGAGCTAAAGGTCTGGCCGATAATCCGAGTAAAGGTTAAAGCTATAAGACTTCGTAATAAGAATTGCTTATAAATATATTCAATGCGAAAGGTTAATCAGGTATGTACTCCAAGTTTATATGTGAGCTTGATTTGCACTAAATCATAAGGTAGCTATGTGATGCATACGAGAGCAATCTATGAGACTATTCCTATGATTATGTGACATCGGATCAGTGTGAGAGGTTATGTGAAATCATTCAATATATCTATGTCACATGAGCTCACTTTTATGTGAAAGTTTATCTGCCTATTGTATATGATGAGATGTGCACATTCGGTAAAGGGATGGTATGGCCGAAGGAATAGTGAAATAAAAATACGAACAACTATGTTATAATTTGATTGTTATCTGTTGACACTGCTTAAAACTTACTAAGCATTGTAATGCTTACTCCGTTTACTCTGTTTCCTCTATTTTATAGATCTCATTGCGAAGCTACAGGCTCGGGGATCGTCAGCAACTCGTCACACTATCACTATCCACTGTTTGGTACTGCTACGTTTTGGATTATCTTATGGCATGTATAGGATAGACTAGTGGCGGAAGAATATTTTTGGTTAATGTATATAAGCCATGCGAAAATGGCATCTTTTGAATGTTTACTTAGAGAAGTTTAAATTTTATCCCTGGCTGTGCTTAGTACTTATTTAAATGAATGATCTTTATTTCGAGAAAAAAAATTCAAAATTTTACTGTTTTGACATGAGTTACAAGTCCGGTAATGCCCCTTACCTATTCCGGCGACGGTTACGGGATAGGGGTGTTACATCACCTTTCGAAACCACATCGCTCACACCGGCACACAACTAATTTGCAATGGTTAAAGAAGGGAGTGGGTGAGCTTAACAAGCTCAGTGAATGCCTAGAACAACTACTATGCAAACAGTTCATCAAGCAACAACGAAACAACCATATAGCACAACCTTAACAGTTCCAATTTTAGTGTCATGATATTCTTACACGTGCAATATTTTCTAGTTATTTTACATTGTGAACATATTCACTTTTAAGCATATAAAATATTTCATATATAGTCACCTAACATAGAAGCACATATCACCATACTCATAATCTCAAGACGATTAAGCATATGTCATAATACTCGTAAAATCCCATAACATTCAAGCATATACCATAATATTCTAAAACATCTTTATAGATAAATTTCATAATGGTCACATGTCATATAAACACACATCACAATATACACATAATCATAATTTAAGATAAATTGACACTTGAGCTATGAAATATAAAAGTGGGCTCCATCATCACTCATCGGATACACGGATCTCTAACACACCAAATATAGACTCATAGAGTCAAATTTCCCTTTACATGTCCTATTGAAAGGAGCTTAGCTTACATTCCCTCATCCCTCCAACATGCCCCAGGGCCTCAACACCAAAAATCATTGTACATATAGGTGAGTACTCACAATCCTATGACATGCCAACTATATTCAATGGTTTCAAGATCATAAGGCCAAAATATCCAAAGTCAAACACATATCACTTATCGATTATTCGTGCACAATCACTACATATTTGCATCTTTAGCAAAACACTGCCACTAACATTTAACATATACATAACATGTACATATTTTTACTTTCACAACAGTTATCATAACCACATATCACATGTTATAGCATATCATCTCAATTCACATATTTACAAACACATAAACACTTTATTCACAAGATAAAATAGGTATAAGAAAGCTTACACTTGGAATTTAGAGTAGGGGTTTAGGCTACCACTAAATTTCCAAATAATGCATTGAATCATGTCCACAAGTAATTATTCTAAACACTCACTAATTACGCTTTCACCGAAAAGTCAAAAGCTCAAACTAGCTTTTCCTTACCTTTATCTCTACTCGTAGGAGGTTCTATCGAATCTGAAACTACAACACAAAAATTCACACAAAAAATTAATTCAATAATCAGTTAAGAACTCACCACAAGAAATAAAAAACATAAGCCTAAGCTATGTTCCCATGTAACCGAAGCATTAACATAGCTAACTTAAAACTCAAATATCTTAGTTTATACTCAATCTTTTCGCTTAAAACCAATCACGTTCATCTTATAATTAACCTACAAATAATACCCAACCTTTAAATTACAATAAAATACTCAATTCATATTATCGACTTTTTCGACATGTTTTATGACCATTTTTTGAAAATTCGTTAAAACTCAAGAATTCTTTAACGAAACTTTAAAGTAAGTTTAGAAACCTTCTAATCATGTTAAAACAAGTTGAAAACACTTTGAAACCATATTTTTATGCAAAATCCCGAGCTCCACCATTAATGACCTAATTTTCAGTTTTTATTTAAAACATGCAATTTAATGGATAAAAGCTTGGTTTTCAAGACTAAATAACATTAAACTAATAGGAAGATGAATTGTTATCTTAGTTGAGAGAAAAAAGTAAAGGGTATGATCGAAAACTCGAAAAAACCCAAAAGCTTGACAATAGAGAAAACTATGGTGATTTTGAGTGTTTTTCTTGAAGTATTAAGAAGGTTTAATGTTGAAAGGATGATGGAAATTAAAAGACTAGAGTTTGGAATAAAAAAATCAAATAGAGAGGGTGAGGGAAAACAAAAGGACGTCAACAAGAATGGGAGGGGAAGAACTAATGTGAAATATATGTAGGTAGGGGAAGTATTAGGTTGAATTTTAAAATTTGGTTTAATTGCTTCATAAAGACTCAGAATTTTGACTCTTTTACAATCCAATCCTATTTTCAAAATTCAAGCTATTTAAAACTCTTTTTCAAAAATTGAATTAATTTTCTAAAAACCATAGTAAAGAAAACATTACTGATAAACCATGTCGCAAAATTATGAACACTCTATGGCTAAAATTCTTAAAATATCCCTAAAACTTCTAGGCTCTATTTTGGGGTGTGACATAGCTCATGGGCTGGGATATAAAATTCCAAACCAAAATATTATCCGACATTGTGTTCAACTACTTCAATTCAATCTTTCGAAGGAACACTAATAGAAATAGCGGAAGAACTTCGGGAAAAGCTTTTGCTTGCCCAATCCACACTTCGACAGCACAACATTCTGTGATGGCTAAAAAGGACTGCCTTTGACTTCCTTTCCTTTGCGCAACCGAACCCTTATTTACGGCTAAGGATCTCTCCCATTCTTTTTTTATTTTGCCCTTTTTGAGGTCCTCTTCATCGAATTTTATAGATAGATTAGGCTAGGGTTGACTAACAGCTCATGATTATTGTTGAAACCACCTTTTTTTTTGAAAAACAAAAAAGTTTGTTGTCGACTTAAAAATGAAAATTGGGAGTCGCCACCGATCTTTTATTGAGGTGTGATCGGATCACCTTGAAAATACTTTTAGGTCTACAAGTTTTGAGAAAACTGTTTCGGGAGTCGGTTACATACAAGGAAGGGTTAGCACCCTCGTAACGCCTAAAATTGGTACCGAATTGATTGTTGAATGTCTTAGTGTCGAGAATTTGAAAAGATTTTAAAATACGATCCTTTGAAAAGAAAATTTGAATGAAATAAATTGGATGATGAGACTCACTTATTTCAAAGAAATAAATTGTCGCACTCACTAAGTTAGAGTGCAACATTTTAAATCCTCGAAATTAAGTCTATCTTTTGATTTTCAAAACCTATGCATTTTAAGAAGGATATCCGATTCTTTGGGTCAAATGATAAAATCAAAACCCAGTAAGTTAGGGCTCGATTTCACAAAATTCCTAAATATCAAATATTTCATTTATTTTCATTTATTAGAAAAAAATCCTCGCCTCGAGAAAACAACATGTCATATCCAATGCGTTAGGACACAACGTATCGATTTCCCGAGAATGATCTCTTTATTTATGCTTTAATTTAAAGAGATATTCTCGATTATTTAAATTCGATGAGGAAAATTGGAACCCAATACGTTAGGGCTCAATTCTTTCGAAGATTCCAAATACCGAACCTTTCGTTATCTTGAAAGACTTTTGCGTAAAATGATTTTGGTATTTAAACGATATGCAACTTTTGAATGAAATAAAAGGCGAGTGAATGATGACGTAAAACATAAAGATGGTTTGTAAATAACATTAAATAATCAATAAATAAATACACACAAGCGTAGCAACAATAATCTCAATCATACATTGTAACAATACCAATATCAATATAAAAAATTTAATAGATTAATAGTCAATTTTAAAAAATATACTAATGTAAAAAAAATTTATACGTAAAATTTTTTTTAAAGAGATGAACAACATAGATATATAAGTACGAAATATATTCAAAATAGAATTAAAAATAGACATTTCATGGTGATATTTAGATAAACTTTAAAATAAATTTTAAAAAAAATCAACATACATTAAATAATATACATATATTAGTTTAAGTAAATGATGCATGAGAAAGGAAAAATTTAATAATAATATAAATGATAATATATATGCAAAATAATATATGTAAAGTTGAAATAAGCCAAAGTATATTAAAGTAGGGTTTTTTTTTAAATAAAATTAGATTATATGTATGTATAAATAAATAAAAGATATAACATAAAATTAGTAATATATTATATACATGTATATAATCAAAATAGTTTAATATAAATTGTATATGTGTCTAAAATAATATCGAATATAAATGTTAACACTTAAAATAATATTATATAGTAAATAATGTATATAAAAAATGTAAATAAATATATAAACTAGTATAAAAGTAACATTAGTGATATTAACAATGGCAATAATAAATTAATTAACGAACTTATTTAAAAAGCAAATAACCAAAGCATTAAATTAAACTAAGAAAAAAAATGAAAATAAAGTAAAACAAATGGGGGTCAAATGCAAAAAAATTAAAGAACCACAAACAGAATTAAAATAAATAGAAAAGGGACAAAAGTGAAACGCACGAATAATACGAGGGATCAAAAGGGGAAATAACCCCAACACCTCGAAACGCTGCGCTAAGAGAAGGACTAAAGTGAGCAGAATTCAAAACATGTTGGGTAAAATTAGCAAATAAAGAAAACAAAATTAGAAATATGAGCTAAAACAGAGGGACCAGTGGCGCAAATAGGCCATTGAAATGAAATGCGCGGATCCTTCCCTTGGGTCGGGTCACCGCGCGGGTCAAGGGACCAAACGGCGCCGTTTTGGCGCTGGTGCCCTTGCCTTAAAAGGACGTCGTATCAATGCATTATTTAAACCTAGTTTCTGTAAAAAAACATTTTTGCATCAACAAAAATAAAAAAAAAAGGTAAACTCTCTGCTAGGGTTTCGACCCTAGCTCTTTACACCGCTCCTCCGCCGAAATTCCTGTAACACCCCTATCCCGTAACCGTCGCCGGAATAGGTAAGGGGCATTACTGGACTTGTAACTCATGTCAGAACAGTAAAATTTTAAACTTTTTCTTGAAATAAAGATCATTCATTTAAATAAGTACTAAGCACAGCCAGAGATAAAATTTAAACTTCACTAAGTAAACATTCAAAAGATGCCATTTTCGCATGGCTTATATACATTAACCAAAATATTCTTCCGCCACTAGTCTATTCTATACATGCCATAAAATAGTTCTAAACATAACAGTAACAAGCAGTGGACAGTGATAGTGTGACTAGTTGCTGACGATCCCCGAGCCTGTAGCTTCGTAATGAGATCTATAAAACAGAGGAAACAGAGTAAATGGAGTAAGCATTACAATGCTTAGTAAGTTTTAAGCAGTGTCAACAGATAACAATCAAATTATAACATAGTTGTTCGTATTTTTATTTGACTCTTCCTTCGGGCATACCATCCCTTTACCGAATATGCACATCTCATCATATACAATAGGCAGATAAACTTTCACATAAAAGTGAGCTCATGTGACATAGATATATCGTATGATTTCACATAACCTCTCACACTGATCCGATGTCACATAATCATAGGAATAGTCTCATAGATTGCTCTCGTATGCATCACATAACTACCTTATGATTTAGTGCAAATCAAGCTCACATATAAACTTGGAGTACATACCTATTTAACCTTTCGGATTGAATATATTTATAAGCAATTCTTATTACGAAGTCTTATAGCTTTAACCTCTACTCGGATTATCGGTGAGACCTTTAGCTCAGACGAAATCTCCACACGAAGTTATCGGGTCTTACCCGGACAAAATCTCCACACGTAGTCATCGGGTCTTACCCGGACATAATCTCCACACGTAGTCATCGGGTCTTTAGAGCTCGGATATAGTACGAGCACGAAGCTTACGGACATTAATCAGTGATAATATTCTCGCATAAAGCCTGCGGGGTTTTAACCCGGATATAGTACTGACACAAATGCCCTTCGGGACTTATCACATTTATACACTTTCACATCCATCACGTTGGCCACTCGGCCCTGTCACATATATACACTTTCACATTCATCACATCGGCCATTAGGCCTTATCACATATATACACTTTCACATTCATCACATCGGCCATTAGGCCTTATCACATATATACACTTTCACATTCATCACATCGGCTATTAGGCCTTATCACATATATACACTTTCACATTCATCACATCGGCTATTAGGCCTTATCACATATATACACTTTCACATTCATCACATCGGCCATTAGGCCTTATCACATATATATACACTTTCACATTCATCACATTGGCCATTCGGCCTTATCACATATATACACTTTCACATTCATCACATCGGCCATTAGGCCTTATCACATATATATACACTTTCACATTCATCACATTGGCCATTCGGCCTTATCACATATACACACTTTCACATTCATCACATCGGCCATTAGGCCTTATCACATATATATATACACTTTCACATTCATCACATCGGCCATTAGGCCTTATCACATATATATACACTTTCACATTCATCACATCGGCTATTAGGCCTTATCACATATATACACTTTCACATTTATTCAAATATACTTCACATACCACATATACTATCATGTACAGACTTGGTCTTGGCTGAATCTGCATCCATCACTTTCCAATGAATAATTCAATTTTACGCCATACTATCATTTCATATTAGAATACTCATAAGCTTACAATATCACGATTTAGAATTCAAGTATGGGTTTAATCACTAGCTTATGAGCAACTAAAACAAGTTTTATCCATGTTTACAACAAAATCACATATTCACTACGAGCTGTTTTCCTGAGCAATGGTCACTAAATTATTTATAACCGGAGCTACAAAACTCCAAATCACTTGACGTTAATTTTTCCTGAATATAGACTCGTATATATTCCATCCATAAAATTTCCATAATTTTAGGTTTGGCCAATCAATACCATATTTTTCTTAAAGTTTCCCCTGTTTCACTGTTTGACTAATCTGACCACTCTTCACTACTAATCAAATTTCTCATTTTAAAGAATTCAAAATGTGTTGTATTTGATTTCATTTGAAACTAGACTCATTAAGGAGTCTAAGCATATAAATTTTATCTTATAACCATTTTTTTACAATTTATAATGATTTTCTAAAAACAGAACAGGGGATTTCGGAGTCATTCTGACACAGTCCCGTACAACTTTAAATATCTCTTTATAGGCAATTTCTTTGCTTACACGGTCTCTTTTATAAGAAACTAGACTAACTAAGCTTTGATTAAATATTTTATTCAGCCTATAATTCCACACCAACAATTTATAGTGATTTTCTAAAATCACGTTACTGCTGCTGTCCAAAGCAAATTATTACAATTTGCTCTTAAATTTCCAAGTCCAAACGCTTATGAACTTACCATTTGAGTTTAAGACATATCATGGCCACATCATATCTTATTAAATCAACTCATTATGTCCTATTATGATTGAATTTACTCAACGTTTAATCACTTAAAACTTACCTCGGAAGTTGCCGAATGATTATGACGGCTCTTCGATCACTTTTTTCCTTTCCCTTATCCAACTTTGATCCTCTAGGCTCTTGAGCTAAATCAAACAAATTTGCTTCTCAATCAAATACATACATACGGCAACCATATACATTTCAAAAACCAATTCATTCGTATCATTTGTCCGTATATTAGCTTTTAGCATATTTGGTCATTAGAGCGACCTATTTAACTTTCAAGCATTCATTTCTAATTTTAATTAAACAATGCCGAATGCCATTAGCTACTAATGCCACACACACACATGTGCATAAAATTCATCCATACATAACCTCTAGCTCATTCGGTCATTCATCTCTCAAACCTATCAAAGTTTCATGTCAAACTTCCCTGGCCGAATACACATATAAGCACATAATGCACATTTAGAATTTTTTTATTTACTTCATGATCCATTCGGCCTTGGCAACAATTTCATTAGAAATCCCTATTAGCCACTTCATCAATCAATTATATCATCTACTTAATATTTCATAACTTATCATGCTAGCTGAATATTATTTATTCAAGTTCATCATCTTCATATTCGGCATTAGCTTCAAATATAATAGCCCATTTCTTCCCACTTTGAATCTATGCATCCATTTAATCATAGTTTGTTCAAGCACTCATACAACAAGATTCATCCAATTTAACAAGAAACAAAAACTTTATTCCTCCATAGCTACAATGGCCGAAAGATCTAGACATCTCAATACCGAAATTTCTAACATGGGTTGCCTAAAGAATTTGGTAGGGAGTTCAAATTTATCTAGCATTTCAAGTAACTTAACACATCCATATAGCTAACATGCTAGTAGTATCAAGGCATCAACTAAAATTTTGAAGCCTCTTAGCCGAATCCTAACTCTCCAACAACTCTAATTTCGTCCATGAGATAAATAGAAGTAGGCTAACCCTCCAAAGGATGTGTAAACCTCCAAAAGCAACATTGAACATACCTTAATCTCAAGAACCACCTTGGCTGAACTTCCCCTCTTCTTCTTCCTTCCATTCACGGCAATGGAGGAGCAACCTAGCTCATTTTTTTGTTTCTCCCCTACTAACCACTATTATTTTATTACCCATGTTCTTTATTTTATTAATTCTAACATAAAACACTAACATAAAATGTTTATAATACATTTTAACCCACAGCATGGCTGGCCACTAGTCAAATTTTGGGTACTTTGACATGCAAACCCACAACTTTAATAGTTTAACATTTTAATCACTTGGACATTTGCCTATCATATTTTTAAAGTTTTCAAATATGCCCTTTTTAGCTAAATTTCACATCCTAATGACAAAATTAAAGCATGAAATTTTCACACATACTTATTCACAAATAATAAGCATAGAATATAACAATTAATTATTTTTGTAACTCGGTTTTGTGGTCCCAAAACCACTTTCTGACTAGGGTCAAATTAGGGGTGTCACAATTCCACCATGAACGGTGGTCGGAGCCACACCACAAAGGGCTTTTCGGCTCCTTTTCGCACGGATCCGAGGGCGTCCAGGTAAGACCTCTAACTCTCTCCTCTTTATTTTCACTTTTGCAAGCAAGAAATATAACTTGGGTTGAAGAAACTGAACAGAAAGATGAAATCAAAAAGAAAAAAAAAGGATTTCAAATCACCTTTAGAAACCGTTTTCTTTGAATATTTTTTCTTGTTTTTGTATTCAATCTCTGTAAAAAAGGAAGCCCTTTTACATTGTAGTATTTGGATTTTTATAGCCGAATCGAAAAAAGAAATAAAAATCACATCTATTTTCTTGCTTTTTGTTATTCGATTTTTTTTGTTGTACTTTTCTTTCTTCTGCGTGGTTGTTTGTTTGTTTGCTGCGCAAGTACAGACGTACAAGGGATGAACGAAGGCCTAGTTCGGCTGTGGCGACAGAGGCTTGCTTCAGGAATTGTTTAGGGTTTTAGGTTTTTCTTTATTTTTGGGCCCAAGTCTGTAATTGGGGTTAACTTTGGGCAGTTTTGTAGTTGGGTTTGGGGCTAAACGGATTAGTTGTTATTGGGCTGGATGTAAATGGACCTTAAAAATGGACTTTTAATTTTTATTTGGTTTTTTAATTTGTGTTTATTATTTGGGCCGGGCAAATTTGGGTTACAATTATCTTCTTTTATTTTAGGGGGATTCATCTGGTACAAGTTTGAATTTCAACTGGGACTGTTGCGCGAAAAATGTTGACTTGGTTTCTGGGCATTGCTACAACATCCGCCCTTGAAAATTGTTTGCACTATGCCCTGACAAAACTTCACTCATTTATTTTCTCATTCTAAAACTTGTTCCTGGGACACTAACACACAAAAACTCCACCACAAGCGATTAAAAGCACCTAATTCCAACACAGTCTAAGTCCTAATGCAATATTAAAAAAGCTAACTAAAATGCCTTGATATGTAACAAAATGGACATAAGTACAAGCAATTAGCTTGGTCTAAAGGCATGAAATATAACTCTTTTCAAGAGTTATCAGGCATCAAAACTGGCACCAACTATTGGATTGGTAATGGCATTAGTGTTGTCATCATTGAAGGTGTATGCGGCAACATCTGGCTCGACATATGCAACATAATCAAAGTCGACATGGGGGTGTAAAACACGGGGGACGTCGGTGCCCCGAAATATGTAGTGCGATTCTTGTGAAAAAAACACTAGATTAGTGAAATAAATAGGAATAAGTGGAGTTAATTGATTGAGATATTGCGTAGACATAGGCGACATTTCTTTGGTAAGAGCCGATGATGAACCCGTTGTGCAACCCCATCCGGCCCTACGCTACTGGGGTGGTCGTTGTTGCCTCTTTTGATGAAGTTTTCTACTCATCGCCTCCACCTATAGCAGATACGACATACCGACGACTCTAAACCACGACATGTACTTTAAATAGGCCGCCGTGTTTACTGAGTAAAATAGTTCATGGATGGGTAAGAATTTTATCCTACAATCCCAAGCATCGATGTCATCATTGTGAATCTCATTCCAGTCGTTGTCATTTTTCCCCCGAAGGTCTACATTGTGCAGCTCATCCATGTGTTGTTATGGCAGTAGAATTTTTTTCCTCCACCCAAATTGCCGCATCACCCGATCTGATTCAAGCATTTCCACCGTCGCATACATTATGAATGACACTTTCGCATCCCACATTATCCGATTGGCCAACAATTTTGGCAGGATGCAGGATATGATATTGGTGTCGACACATGGCATCCATTCAAATTAAAGTGCACGATTGTAAATTCCGTTATGTACGGAATTTTATTTTACAAATCATTATATAATTAATATAGTTTCGAAAGAATAAGTAACTAACCTTGGCTTTTGAACATTGATATAATAGTAACTGAATATCTTCCAGTTGGTAGTCACCACCAGGCCCATGACTACTGCAGGAGCAGGCAACTACCAATTGATATCTTATCCGATTCTGTCGCCTAACATAACTCCCGGTACAATGTGGCCAACACAGTTGATCCCTAACTCAAATTTTTTGCATTTTTTGAAGTCCACTAGGTGTAGTAGCCACCTTACGTGAACCAAATTTTGATATTTATCGGGCATTAAAATGCCCCTAATCAATCTTAGGATGAATGCTCGGGCGTATTTTTCCTTAACGACTTTGATCACGTACAAAGGAAGCTTCTTGAAATTGGTCTCCAACCACTTCATCTGTATCCAACAACCTTCGAATGAGTTTAGGACCTTGCCTAATAATGTCACGCAGAGGTCTTATTTATCGGGAACGATCCCCGATCCCATGACGACTGGCCCATACACCAGCAGACCGAGTTGTATCACTACATCTTCAAGTGTGTTTGTACACTTGCCGCATAGAAGATGGAAGTGTGTGTTTCAGGCCTCCATCTTTCCACCAATGTGCTGATTAGTGTAGGATCGAATTCGCAACCCTCGATCATACGATATGTATGCAAGAATCCTGCCTCTTAGAAGTAACCATGAAGTTCGGTGATCGGAGGCGTTACTAAATTATGTATGATCCCCTCCAAAACACGATCATCCGCCTATTTATAATGAAAAAAATATTTTAAAATATTAAAAAAATTAAATTTAGCTTAATTGAATATAACAAAATTTAATATTTCGTCTTACCATTACAACTTGAGCAGTGAAAATGTGCTTTTCGCTGAAACAAATTAGAGAGGTTGTCATTTGTGAAAACTTAACCCGAATGAACAAAATATGGAATAATTAAAGAAAAATAATATTTTTAAAGGAGAATATTGGAAAGTTTACAACAAGATCTTGAGAAAATTGAGAGAATTTAGAGAGTTGAAAGAGTGAGAAAATAGAAAGATTTGAGTGAATAGGATGTGAGTGAAAAAAAAAGTAAATTTCGGTGGTATTTATAGGGAAAATTTTTGGACCGTTCGACATTTAAATTTTTTTACTGTTGGGGGAAATCTCTTTATAAAAATGGCTCAATTCCCTAATTTTTGAAAAAATGGCTTAAAACCCTGATTTAAAAAAATGACATATACTGCTAGATTAGCCGAATAATTTAGTAAGGAAATATTATATCACTTAAATGAAAGAATTTTACATTCCAACCAACTAAGCCAAAAGAGAATTTAGTGCTACTAATAATGGAACAAAAATCCTACACTCCTACCTAGTTCCCCATTTCCTGTCTACCAATAATATTTGCCATGTGGCACAATTAAGTATAAAACAAATTGCCTTTTTTTTTTGCTCATTTCTCCTCACAATTCATTCGGTCCCTATCTAGCTTCTTTTTTTTTGTTCTTTAGATCTTAATTTTCTTTTCAAATATGTGTTTATGAGAGTTGAAAAACATGCATTTTCTTAAACTTTACAAGCATGGAAAGTACTTCTCTATGCTTTCAGTCCTTTACCTCTAAAATAGGATTGGAAATTCTTACTTCATTACTCTTTGTTTCCTTACCACATGTTTGCAAATATAAACATCAAGGTTCTACGTGTCCCCTTTGTCGTAGTCCTTTACTTTGAGGTGTGAAACTAGGCGTTGGTTTGAAAGCCATGCTTTTCAATTTCATTCTGGTTTTAAGGGTCATGTGAATTAGGGTTTGGTTTTAAGGGTTATATAATTGAGTTTCACAAATTTATTTTTGAGGTAAAAATTTTATCAAATTATATCAATTACAACTCTCAAATACCCATAATTGAAAAGCAAATAATGATCTAAAAAAATTAAAAAGTAAAAAAAGAAAAACCAAATAGGACATATGAACTACAAGGAGAAAGGAAAAACCCCAGGAATCGAATAACCTGTGAGGAGAAAGGTGAAAAAGAAAACAATTTCCTTTTTACTTAATTATGCCACATGGCAAATCATTATTGGCGGGATAAGAAATAGACACCAAGTAGGGGCAGAGGATTTTTGTTCACCAATAATGTGCTATATAAATATATTAAGTTATTTTATATTCTATCACCCAAACTAAATTATTTTACATCCCAACTAATTAAGCCAAAAGAAAATCTAGTGCTACCAGTAATGTAGGTAATCAAATATCTTAAAATCCAAAAAACTATTAAAAACATACATAAAATTTTTAAAAGTACAAATTTATTTTTTGAAAGTAAAAATTTTATCCTCAAGTTAATAGTAACAAATCAAACCTCTATTTTTTTCTTTCAAAAATCATCAAATTTTAGGATGATAATAATTACTTTCTTTCTTCAAACAATTTTTTAACATATTTAATTTAGATTTAATTTAGATATGCCATTTCATTCCTTCCTTTGGATTCTTTTTTGATTTCTAGTTTAAGTAAGATGCTTTGTTCCCTAAGAGATTGTAGATTAATTTTTTTAGACAAAGGGAAGAGCTCTTCTTGTGAGAAAACTGATGGTGGTGCACAAAGGAGTAGAGGGATGGTGGGGGAGCATACAACAAAAGGAACAAAAGGAGGAGAGAGAAAAAGAGATGACGAGGCGCGAAAGAAGAAAAAAGGCATAGAAAAGATAGAGAGAGAGAGAGAGATCATGATACTTGCGAGTGGCTGTGTCCTGACGTGCGTGCACTGGGGCCATGAATCAACAGGAAAACAATTATAATTTAGCAGTGTACTACAAGTGTGACAGGTCAAGTTGTAATATTGGTAGTGTTACAATGGAACACCCGAGTATTCTAAGGATCAAACCGAAGAGAATTCAAGGACTAAATGATTTTTAAGCAACAAGCATGCAACCAAGAAGTCTAGCTAACTACTCGCTAAGTCCTATATTACGACAATTCATAATTGAAGAGTTAATTACACTAATTGGCTATCTTACACTAAAAATGACCAAATTCTAAGATAGATAAAACTAAGAAATTAACAATTCAATAAATAAAAATGTTTAGTTGACTTCCATGTTGCTTATTAGTCTTTGGATTAGATATCTAAAAAGCCTAAACGTCTAATAGGTGCAATTTTACCTATCAATCTCCATTTTACCAAATTAGATAATTTAGTACGGTTTATCTCTCGACCTCATCAAACTAACTTGGGACAAAAAATTGGTACTCAATAGGATCTCCACTTAGTCTCACCTATCTATGTTTTACCCAAGAGGCGTTAATTCTAAGTGTTGAAATTTATTCAATTAAGTCTAGTTTTTACAATTTAGTCTCTTTACCAAAAACTAACCAAACAACATTTCCATCAACCAACCTCCATAGATTTAGCTACTCATCATCATTTCATACAAGCAACAACCCAACATACATTCAAACCATGCATTAAAATAAGCACAAAATAGGGTTAAAGAAAGCTTAGAGTTTTCTTAATAGTTGCTTGAAGAAGATGAAGTTGGCAAAAATAGTGGTAAAAAATAACACTAAAGTTCAGGTTTTTATGTAAGAAAAGAAAATGGAGTTGAGCTATATTAATGACTATAGATTAAACTAAAAATAAAAAGAGAGTTGGAGTATCAAAATCCTAATAAAACCAAGCTACAATAGAAACTAACTAACTAACATTAAAACTAGAAAAAGGTTGAACTAAACCCTAGAAGAGGAAGAAAAAACTAACTAGAAAGCTAAGAAGATTAAAGAAAAGTAAAGATAACAGCCTTACTTCTCAATCAAAAGAGACTTTTAACATCTAATTACAACCCAAAATTTTGGATCGAAATGCCCCTGGACGTTGTATCTTGATTGGGGTTGGTGTTGGACAAAAACTACCCCTATAGTAAATTTTCTCCCCGTTTGGCAACAGCATTGTGACACCTAGGCTTCAATGTCACGATACCCAAAATAATGGCTAAATTAGGGGTTTTATGGTCTTCGGTGTCGTTATACCCACTTCTTGGTGTCTTGACATCATTAGAGCTGGACTTTGTTTATTTACTTTAGCACCTTCAGGGATATCTCGACTTCCATGGCATTAGTGTTGTGATACCCACTTTGAATGATGTTCTTTAGGGTTTTCTACAAAACCAGATAAGGGTATTATGAAATCAAGGAGAATTAGCCTCAATATCGCGATACCCACTCCTGGATGTTGCGATATCCTTTCATGTTTTAGGACTAAAATGAATGTTGAAACTATTTTGGGTATCGTGATACCAAGAGGTCGGAGTCACGATAACCTTGTATGTTTTAGGGCTTAAACTTAAATTTGAAACTCTTTGGGTGTCATTATACCAAGGGCTCAGTATCGCGATATTGAAGATTGTTTTGGTTTCCCACTGAAGTTGTTTTGGGTATCACAACATTGACCCATGGGTCTCACGATGCCACTATAGGATACCCAAAATTCCCTAGTTTTTTAGCCCAAACACCTAACTACACATAAATAGACCTACCAAGTCCTAAATCTACACGTGTAATAAATTTAAATCCTAAGCTAAATAAAAGTAAATGGAAGCTTAGCTCAAATAATTAAATTATTTGCAACACAAGTTCAAGTTTTGCCAATGGAAAAATTAAAAATGGTTTTCCGGGCGATCCATTACGCCCCCGAAGTGGTGTTCGTATGGTGTCCTCGACACTCAAACACGTCTCTAGTTCTTCAATCCAATGAGGCTGCTTGAAGATCGCCCATAGATTGTCACCTTCTTTGGAATTCATATCCTTCTTGGTGTTAAACTTAGACTTGCAATTTTGAACCACTTCAAGCAATTCACAATGTTAGTAGCATGACAATATTTTTAAAAAATCAAAAATCATACATCGGAGAGGGTGGCATATCCTTAGGGCTAGGGTAGGTATCAACACATCTATAAACATTTATTTCTTCATCAATTTCCGTAGCTAACTCTTCTTTTCCTACATCAAATTTGGCTCTAAAGGTAGCTAAAAATGATTACCTTAATAGAATAAAAATCTCTACGTCTTCCAAAAAATATAACACTATGAAATCTACTTGAAGGATAAATTGCCTAACTCTAACTTGGACATCTCAAGGACTCCATTGGGATATACTAATAAGAAATCAACTAATCGAAAAGTGACCAAAGTCTCCCGAAGGTCTCCTAATCCCAACCTACGGTAGATGGATAGGGGTAAGATTAATACTAGCACCAAGGTCACAAAGGGCTTTCCCAAAATTTACCCCTCTAAGTTTAGGTAGGATTTTTGTAGATATCACAATGCTACATCTGCCATTCAAAGTGATTTGTTCCCTCTTTTTCTTTTTTTTTACGTAAAGGAACTTGACGTACTTCGGCATTTTCTCTGGGAGTTCAAGCAAAGGTATGTTAATGTTCAAGGCTTTGAACAGGTTGAGGAAACTGAAAAACTCCTCACTCTCTTTCTTTTTCCTCTCCTCTAGCCTAGCCGGAAATGGAACGACCATTGAAATTGGTGGCTTGCTTTGTTTTTCCTTAAGACTCGACCCTCTCAGTTCTTTCTCTTTCTTTACACTCTCTCCTACCCCATCTCCAGCACTAGGGGTGCAAGTACTCGTGTCCATCTCCTCTACTTCACCACTTGAGGGTCTCACTAGTTCCTTGATCACCGCTCTAGATTAGAGAGTGATAACTTTTGCATGCTCTTTCCCTTCCATTTTTGGGTTAGGCTTGATGTTTCTAGGGATACTTGAAGTGGTATTGGTTTACAAAACTTGAAGGATTTGATTGAGTTGACCGTGCATTTGGTGCATATTTACTTGTACCGAATGCATTCCTACTTCGAGTTTGCTAACTCTAATACGCATAGGGGAATCGCTATTGAAGGTGGGATTTTGTTCAGTTTCAAGTGGCCTATAAGGATGCGGAGGATGGTATAGAGGAGTAGGTCGGGGTTGATTAAACTTGTGTACTCATTGGTTAGAGGATCCTTTTGGTTCCCTCCACACCTAAGGTTGAGATGATCACGCCACCCCGAGTTCTAGGTGTTAGAGTAGGGATTGTTTCCCCTATTACCATGTAGATTACTTTGCCATAAGCATTCTCTTGGTGGTTGCCCCAACTTGCACCTTCATTCTCATTACCTACATTGAGACTCGTTAGATGGGGATGGTTGGGAGTTTGTGATAACTCTTGAAAAGCATTATAATTCATGCCTTTAGGCTAGGTCAATTGTATGTACTTAACTGAACTTAGTTGTATTTTAGGATATTATTTTAGCATTTTTAGAACATTACATAAGAAGCTTGGATGGTGCTTAAATATTATTATTTGTTAGTTTTAATTGCTTGTGGTAGGGTTGTGTTTGGTAGTAATTGGCAGGTGCAGGATTCAAAGAAAGAAATAAAGAAATAAAGAAATAAAGGTTTGTCGTGGCAAAAGGTTGGACATTTTGTCAGCAAAAATGCTATGGAAATTCTAGAAAAATTGAGTCAACACTCAACGCATACCAATATTAGGCCAGCTGTACTTATACAAGAAAAATCTGCCTAAAAAAGAGGAGAAGATAATCTTAGGATGTTGATTTTTATCCTGGAAAAAAAAATTTAAAAAGAGAAAAAGATAAACATGAGTTGTTCGTTTTACCCTAAGGAAAAAGCTATTAAAAGCTAAAGGAGGAAAAATAAAGTGCGAACAAAAAAGGTGGAGATACATAGGCAAAATTAAAGGGTAGCGGTTGAGTAAAGGAAGAAAGAGGAAGACGAAGGCAGTCAGCCACCATAGGACACTCTGCCGCTGGAAATGTGAACTGGACATGAGAAACTTGTCTTCCTGTCGTTCTTTTGTTATTTCTTAACTATGTATTGATGAATTGATTTGATGAAAACGATGTTGAATGATATTTTGGTTTTGAATTCTATTTACCAACGCATGAGCTAAATCTCATAGGGTTGGGATTACAAGATGAAACCTTTATTTTCTTTAATGGTTGAAGCATCGATCTGAATTAATTTATTGTTTCATTCAATTGTTTTTGTTTCTAAATTGTATACGTGCAATCCCTAGACCGAAATTGAATGATATGAGTAGGTACTCGATAGATACTTGTAGTAGACTCTAGACATAGAGTAGCATTCATACAGAAGGAAACAGTGTAGGGTACCATATTAACAGGTTATAGACACGGGTAAGGTAACTTTAGGTTTTTTCTCTCGAAAGAAGCATATCACTTTAGAACTCTTCTGAGCAGTAGATTCATTACGATTTTACCAAGGCATTTTTGATAGTAAGGGTGGATTCTTAGTAATTTCAACCTTCCATATCAACATTGTATATCTGTTGTCCTTTGCCGTAGTATCTTTGCCATAACATTCTTAGTTGTTTACTTGTTCAGTTACATATTATTCACGTAATCATTATCGTAATTGCCATTGCATTTTTACTCTTGCATTGCCATAGCATTTTCAATTATCCATCAGTTACATATATTGTTTACATTAATATTCCTTTTGTTTACCACTGTATTCTTATCATCATTTTTCTATAACATTAACTTTACTATAACTAGACCACTTGTATACCCAATCTGATCCTTGTGGAGACGAACTCACTTATCACTTTATTACTTGATTCAACGTGTATAATTGCACAATTCGTATATCATGTTCAAATGTGACAAATTTTTGGCGTCGTTTTCAAGTATCGGCATTTTGGTGTAAGTTGGTTTGGTTATTTGACTTTATTCTATTAGTTTTATTTAACTTAGTTTAATTTAATTTCTACAGATTTGCCAACAGTGTATGAAAAGACACATTCCTACTAATAAAGAGTATCCTTTTGACCCAGAGATCGAGAGAACTTTACTATTAAGGTGAAAAGATTTGAGAAAAATGGCTAGAAACGAGAGTGATCTCAATCTCAATGATAATCCAAATGGTCCTGGTCTCAATAATAATCCAAATGGTCAGGATGTTAATCCTCTTATTCATCAGGTGATAGATGACTGAGATAGACCCATTCGAGAGCATGTTGTTCCAAATTTGGATGATTTGAATCTAGGGATAAGTAGGCGTCAAATACAAGCTCAGCAACTTGAGTTGAAATTGATAATGTTTTAGATATTGAAAATAGTAGGACAGTTTAGTGGATTACCAACTGAAGATCCAAGACTGCACTTAAGACTTTTCCTAGAAGTTTGTGACTTCTTCAAGCAACAGGGTGTTCTTGAAGGCGCTCTATGACTTAAACTGTTTCCATATTCTTTAAGAGATCATGCGAGAGCATGGCTGAATGCTTTGTCATCGGGAATAATGGCATCATGGAATGATCTTTGCCAGAGGTTTTTGCTATAGTATAATCCACCAAATATGAATGCCAAACTTAGAAACACTATCTGAAGCTTGTGAATGATTTAAAGAATTACTTAAGAAATGTTTGATATATGGATTCCATCATTGGACTTAGATGGAGATATTTTATAAGAGGGTGAATGTATATACGAGGATGGTAGTTGATGCCTCCGCCAATGGTACTTTTTTGGATAAATCTTATAATAAAGCATATGAGATTTTGGAAAAGATTGCCAACAATGATTATCAATATGCTAACACGAGAGTTTGGACGAGTAAAAAAGCTATTGGTACCATGGAACTTGATGCAATCACTTCATTGGCTACCCAGGTATCATCTTTAACTAATATGATCGAAATAAAGAAGTGACCAACTATAGTTTAGGAATTGTGTGTTTATTGTGGTGAAAACTATGTATTTGATTAATGCCCATCAAATCCAGCATCTGTGTGCTACATGGGCAATTTCAATCAAAACAATAACCCCTATTCCAACATCTATAGTTCAGGGTGGAAGCAACATCCAAACTTTAGATGAAACAATCAAGGTGCGAGGAATTCAAACAATGCTGCAAGGCAGAAAGCCATCAACGTACCACCTGGTTATAATCAACTTTTGTCGGGGCAAAATGTCCAACAAGGTCAGCCATCATCGTCATCACCATCTATTGAAGACTTGTGGAAAGAATTTATGGCCAAGAATGATTTCGTAATTGAGAGTCAAGTTACATCCCTACGAGCTCTTGAGAATCAAGTAGGGCAAATAGTGAATGCTTTAAATTTGAGACCATAAGGAGCTTTGCCAAGTGATACTGAGAATTTTAGATCGCAAGGGAAAGAGCAATGCAAGGCCATCACTCTCAGAAGCGGAACTCATTTGAATGACATTATTCAAGATGCCACAGTAAGAGAGAATAACTCGAATAAAAACCGTGTAAAAATCCCAGAGCCATCTGAAAAGCATACTGTACCTGAAAAGGGTAAACAACATAATGTTACAGCAGAATCAAAACGTGTTGCCAACAAGAATGCTATAGCAAAACAAGATCAGCAACCTGAAGGAAGACCACCTCTACATTTTCCTCAGTGATTTAATAATTCTAAACATGATATTTAGTTCAAAAGATTTTTAGAGGTCTTGAAGCAAATCCATATCAATATACCGCTAGTAGAAGAATTGGAGCAAATGACCAATTATGTGAGTGAAATTTATGAAGGGTATATTGTCAAAGAAGTGTAGATTGGGAGAATTTGAAATTGTTGCTCTCACTAAAGGGTGCACGACAATGTTGGTGAATAAACTACCCCCAAATTTGAAGGATCCAGTGAATTTCACTATCCCATGTTCAATTGGAAATCGTTATATTGGTAAGGTATTATATGATTTAGGAGCATGTATAAATTTAATGCTAATGTCTATTTTCAGGAAACTGGAATTGGGAAAGCAAGACCTACTACGGTTATGTTGCAACTAGTTGATCAATCTTACGCCATCTGGAAGGTAAAATTGAAGATGTACTGGTAAGAGTAGATAAATTTTTTTCTCTTGCGGATTTCCTTATTTTAGAATTTGAAGCTGACCGAGATGTGCCAATTATTCTTGGAAGACCTTTTCTTACTATAGGCAAAAGTTTAATTGATATGCAAAAAGGAGAACTAATCATGGGGATGAATGATCAGCAGATCACGTTCAATGTATTTAATTCCTTGAAATGTGTTGATGAGAATAAAGAATGTTGTCGCATTGGATTGATAGAAACAGCAGTGGAGGAAGAGTTCATGACATTTTTCCACAACAATTTTGTGAGTGATGAAGATTCATTTGAGCAGAGGCCCTTGTGCACTTTGCTGGAACAAAATAGTCCTTTCAGTTTTGATGAACAATGATTAGCAGCTCAAGTATATTCACATGGAGCAGTAGATGTCAAGGACATGAAAATGGGGGACACATTTAAAGTCAATGGACAACGCTTGAAGCACTATTGGGGTGCTTATGTAGAGCGAGACAAATAGTCCATTGATCTTTGAAATGTTTAACTTTAACATTTTGAAAGTTCTTTTTATTTTTATTTCATTTTGTCGATTTACATTTCCTTTGTTTAATAAACTGTAGGAGGGGAAGGGGTCGGTGACGTAGAGCCTGTTGAGACAGATCAAGAGAATGCACCCGAAGAACTGGAGAAACCAGAGAAAATTGAGTCTGTCAGCATTGAGACTGACCGTGAGGACTAAGAGGAAGCAAATCCCTCAGTTGCACAACCAGTGGACATCATTGCGATTGTTCCACCTCATTCTATTGAACCAATGACTGACAAAGATCGTGAGATCGATCGGATTATTGATGAACTCACCAGATTTGGTAATGAAGAGAATGATGTATTACTCAATTTACTTAAAAGGGCGATGCGTTATAAGATAAGTGCACGAAAGACCACTCACCGCAATTAAAGTACCACCACTCAGTTTCAAGCTCGAGAAGTTTTTCTCCCCTTATTACATTCATGATTCATATCTGTGCATGCATTGAGAATAATGCATCCCTTAGGTTTGGGGGTGTTGAGCATTTCACATTGCATTAAATAGTTAGTCGAGCATGTTTTAACTTCTTGATCTTTTGTCATTCATTTAGGGGTGTGATGAGTGTGTTTTTGTCTGTGATGTTCGATGAGTAGCTTAATTCTTCGATAAACTTAGAAAGTTGTGACACTAGATTAGGTGATGTTAGCTTAGGATAGTTTGCTTGTAAATTGATCCCTAAAATTAGGATGTCCTAATTCCAATTACAATTTATCTATAGTAAGTTTCTTTTGATAAACTTAGAGACTCTTGAAGCTATATTCAGTAACATGGCAATACTCAATAATGAATAAAGTGGCAATGTCTAGGAATTTTTTTTTAAAAAAATGCCATCAAATACTCCAATGCTTAGAATAATTGAGTAAGTCAAAAGTCTTAGCTTTATGAGTGAGTATACAAATCGTGACATGATTGAGTATTCGACAATTTAGTGTATTCTCCATTGTAATTGTCAAGTCAAAGAATCATGTGACAAGCTGAATCCCCTAGTAAAAAAAAAAGAAAAAATGCATAAATGGATATGTATGTATTTGAGTATGTATAAGTCTAGATGAAAAAAAATGCAAAATTGAGTTAGTTAAAAGATGAACTATGTAAATTAGGAGGTACTTCCTATACTGAAAATTGCATGAATACTTGGATTTCTCTTTCTTTTAGGGAAATGTTTTTTGCACTGCCTTTACTAAATAAGCTTATGACATTTGATAAAATTTTTAGACATAGAAGATTGCTGAGAATTGAAGTACAAAATGCTCTCTTAAGGGTCTCACAATGCAAAGGTGATTATGCTACTATGTCAATTCTTACGTTCATGCATTCATGCATATCTTGCTTGAGGACAAGCAATAACTCAGGTTTGGGTGTGTGATAACTCTTGAAAAGAGTTATAATTTATGCCTTTAGATTGGGTCAATTATCTGTACTTAAGTGAACTTATTTGCATTTTAGGATATTATTTTAGTATTTTTAGAACATTGCGTAAAAACCTTGGACGATGCTTAATTATTATTTATTACTTTTAATTGCTTGTGGTAGGGCTGTGCTTGGTAGTAATTGGCAGGTGCAGGATACGGAGAAATAAATAAATGTTGGACATTTTGTCAGTAAGAATGCCATGGCAATTCTAGAAAGACCGAGTCAACACTCAACGCATACCAGTTTCAGCCTAACTGTACTTGTACTAGAAAAATCTACCTAAAAAGAGGAGAAGATAATCCTAGGATGTTGGTTTTATCCTATAAAACCAAGAATTTAAAAAGAGGAGAAGATAATATTGGGTTGTTAAAAAATAATTTAAAAAGAGGAGAAGATAAAAATGGGTTGTTGGTTTTACCTTATAGAAAAAGCTATAAAAATCCAAAGGAGGATACCCTAAAGGACGAACAAAAAGGGTAGAGATCCATAGGAAAAATTAGAGGGTAGTATTAGAGGGTAGTGATTGAGTAGAAACGAAAAGAGGAAGACGAAGGCAGTCCCTCTCTGCTACCACAGGACACTGTGCCGCTGGAAGTGTGAATTGGACACGCGAAAGTTGTCTTCCCGTCAATCTTCTATTAATTCTTAACTATTTCTCCGTGAATTGATTTGATAAAAATGATGTTGAATGATATTTAGGTTTTGAATTCTATTTTTCAACCCATGAGCTAAATCTCATACGGTTGGGATTACATGATGAAGCCTTTATTTTCTTTAATGGTTGAAGCATAGATTTGAATTAATTTACTATTTCATTCAATTGTTTTTATTTCTAAATTATATGCATGCAATGCCTAGACATAGACGACTGTCCTGCATGCCCATAAACTAATTTAATTCTAAAAAGGTTGGATTAGTTGGACCAAAATTGAATGAGATGAGCAAGTACTCGATAGATATTTGTAGTAGGCTCCAGACATAGAGCAACGTTCATACAGAAGGAAATAGTTAGGGCACTGTATTAAAGGCCTATAGATACGGGCAAGGTAACTTGAGGTTTTTGCTCTCGAAAGAAGTACACCACTTTAGAGCTCTTCTGAGCAATAGATTGATTATGATTTTGCTGAGGCATTTTTGATAGTAAGGGTAGATTTTTGGTAATTCCAACCTTCCATATCAACATCGTATATCCCTTATCCTTTTTCGTAGTATCTTTACCATAGAATTCTTAATTGTTTACTTGTTCAATTACATATTATTCACGTAATTATTCTCGTAATTTCCATTTCATTTTTACTCTTACATTGCTATAGCATTTTCAATTATCCATCAGTTACACATATTGTTCACATTAATATTCCTTTCGTTTACCACTGCATTCTTGTCATCATTTTGCTATAACATTAACTTTACTATAACTAGAACACTTGTATACCCAATCTGATCCCTGTGGAGACGAACTCACTTATCACTTTATTACTTTGATCCAACGTGTATACTTGTACAATTCACATATCATATTCACACGTGACAATTTGCGACCTAGAGGAGCTAAGATCGAGGTGATTAAGCCTCTCAGGGATTTGCTAAAATTTTTCCTCTCCTCCAACCGCATTCATTATTAGCAGTTTAGCTCGATATTTAAACCGTTCAGTTGGCCACTTATATGAGTTTCTTGCCATATCTTCAATGAGTTGGCAGCCCTCCGCATATGTCTTAGACAAGAATGCCCCCTGCGGATGCTCTGTTTAGACTAGATCGCAAGTTTCCATCAAGCCCATTATAAAAATTCTGTAACTGAAGCCAATCTTGTCGGCGATGATAAGGGCACTTAAATAGCATAAGTTTGAAGCACTCTATAACAACCCATTTTTTAGTGGTGTCAAAAATGGTGGTTTCGAAATCCCATTACTGATGATCATGTTCGCAAATATTATATTTAGTATTTATGAGTCTGATTTAGTAATATATTAAATTTTGGTCTAGTAATTTTATTAAATCAATAGTTAATTAAGGTACAAGGATTAAATGGTAAAAGTTATAAAAGTCCAATCGCTATGGATTTTTAATTAGCTAAAGGGTAAAATGAGTAATTAAATCATTTCTTATTAGTGGATGGTGGAAAGTGATGTTATTTTCCACTATGTAATGGTTAATTATGATTATGTTAAGTCAAGTACTGTTTAATTATTTTAATTAAGGTTAATTAAAGTTTAATTTTAGTATAAAAGATAAATTAAAGAAAAAAATGTCATTTTCATGTTCATCTTCTGCCTACCATAGCTAATAATAAAAAAAGGGTTTCAAAGCTTCCAAACTTTAGTCCTTCAATTGGTAAGAGATTTCAAGTTTGTTTCTTGTAATTTTTATATTTTCGAAATCCCAAGAGAGTTTGATTTAACTGAACCCTGTACTATTTTTCAAAATTGTTAAAGTTTTCAAAAGTTTCCATTGAAGCTTGCTTGAAGTTTTTGGTACTAAATTGTAGATTTTAAGCTCAAAAGTGAAAAAAAGGGATTGATTTGTAAAATTGAATTGCTAGTTTTGAACATAGGGGCTAAAGTGCATTAATTTCAAAATTGGTGTTATATTTCTAAAATATTGGAAATATTGGATAATTGACGGTCATAGAAAGACGAAATTGAGATCAGTTTTGAAATTGAAGCTCAAATTTGAAAGTTATGATAATTTAGGTTTTAGGGACTAAATTGCATAAAATGCAAATTTTAGAGAAGATTCGAAGAATGAAATTGAATTGATACATGCTTATAATATTATGATATAAAGTATTTAGAATTGGTAAATTAAAATGAATTATCATATAGATCGAGATTTGAATCAATTAGAGGATAATCAAGGAAAAGGTAAAATTGAGGATTAGTAATAGACATCTTGTTTGCCGTTGTTTTTTCCATGTACATTCGTATAGAGCTTACTATGTTATATATTCTATGTCTGAATTATATCATAATGTCTATTAGTTTAGGTTAATTGTAATTTGGTAATGTTGGCATCTAAATGACTAAATCGTAAAGTATAAAAAATATGGTTATTACGAATAGATAAAATGTTCTGAATGAATATGAAATGGTTATATTATTGGATGATATGTATATGATGACTTTACAGTGATTGAGATTATTCGAATTTTATAATAGTGCCCTTGTGAACTTAGTAAACAATTAAGATGCGAATGACATGCAATTAGGGTCCAAAAAAGAAAATGGGTGTTTGGCCAGGGAATAATACGATGGCTTGAGATCCAACATGTGTTGTGGATTCTCTGAAGCTTGTGAGAACAACATCGAACTAAGCTTGTGTGACCAAATCTATCTCGTGTATCCTAGTTCAATTTACCATAGTTCTCCAAGCAAAATAGAAACGAAAAATAATAATTAAAAAGGAAATGAAATGTTTGAATATGGATTAAAATATTTATAGTTACAATTTAAGTGCGATTTGAATAGTTTATGATATGATCTGGAATGAATGTTTATGAATGTGAATTGAACATCATAGTCTTGTTATACAAAGGTACTAATCTATATGTTATGTTGTTAAATTTTACTTCATAGTGAAAGGATGCCTAGGGATGCCATGTTCTACCAATGTGTTTCAAGTGTTTTTAAATTGTTGTAAACGACAAGTTAGGTAGTATCCATTTGAACTTACTATGCATTCAATATGCTTATGCTGTTGTTTCTTTTCCTTATAGTTGTCATCTTGCGAAACGTGTCGATTGGATCACCTTGAAGCTCACACTATCCTGTTATTGACTCGGTAGTCTTTTTATCGTTTTAAGTCTGGTTATATGACATGTACATAAGTGTCTATATATATATATGTTAGCTTGGGATGTTAACTAAGTTTGAACCCTACCTAATTTTAGAAAGGATAATGCTCATGTGTATATGTTGTGATTTTGAATGATTCTCAAATGGTATATTTGGTATTGATATGTCATGGTTAAATGTTGGTTTGAATGGTTTAAAGGCATATGATTTAGGTTGAATTAGATTAGGTTGTTTTGGTTTTATTTGGTGCCAAATCATGGCATATTGGATTGAATAATGTGAATTGGTTGAAATGAAATGTTTAGGTGTGATTTTGGATTGGTTTTGTTTAGGGTTAATTGTGCACATAAGCACCATTTAAGCATATTATAAAGTTGACATGAAAAAGGTATCAAAAAGTGAGTTTTTAAAGATTTTGGCTTAGAGGTATCGATACCCTAAAAAAGGGGTATTGGTACATTGATTATTTTTCTTAAAATTTTCAAACATCGAACCTAAAAATGGTATCGATACTTTGAAAAGGGTATCAGTACTTTATGTATGATCTGTTGTAATTTGATATGACAAATTCAGCTTCCTCGGTACACTTGAGGAGTTTTTTTTATGCATAGTAGCATATTTTTCATAGTTTATTTTTACAGTTTTTAGGTTTTGAGTTAATAAGTGTAAATGCCTCATTTTTCTTGTTTTTGAAACCAAAATTGGCCAATAGTGTCATTGAGGACCCTAACATATGATTGAGTGTTGTAGAGACGTGTTGGAGCCCAGAAGCGAGTGAGGACGTCACCAAAAGAGAGGGTATCACTATATCCTACTGACTTGTCGTCAAATGTAGTAGTCAATTCAGGTCAATTCTGCACTTAAGGAGCTTCTTTTCTATGTAATTTATGATTTTATATTTTTTTCATTATTTATGTCTTAGGATTAAATATTAATAAAACAAGTGTTTTTTAACACATTTTATAGGTGTTGTAACCTAATAAATGGACATAGGCCTTAGGTTGTGCTAATGTGCTTAATTTAGTTTATAGGATGGAGATATAAAGGCCTATTTGACATGGAAGTAGGGGACGAGTGACACACAAGCTTACCGGGACATCAAAGCACAAAATGAATGACTTGGGAAAGAATTGCATGTCGTGTCGCGCCATAGACTTGGTCTGGCACGACATAGGTCGATGTACTGCCCAAGTATATCTATGCTATTTTCATCCGCACAATTAACTTTATACAAAGACCTAAGACGTGTTGAAGATCTAATTTAGGCTACCAATAATTCTATAAATAAGGCATTAAGGGTTTTATGTAACTAAGTTGTCTTAGACGCCTTGAAAAACCCTATTAGTTTAGGAGTAGGAGTAGATTAATTTTCTTTTGGCTTTTCAATACTCTTTTGTTTTCCTTTTGAAATTAGTTTTGATTCGAGAGTTTATTTATTTAATTGAAGAATTTCAGTTTATATTTTTTCCCCATTTGATTTATTTCTTTATTCCAATCAAGTGATTTGCTACTCCGTTCCCATTCGATATTTAATCCACGGTTATTCAAACCTTTTTCTCTCCCAAATCAATCGTGTTTTTTTCATTATTTATTCAACTAGAGTTGAGATTATAAATAACATGAGTGACTAAATCCATTAGAGGTGATTAAAGAGTGGTTGGGGGTGTGATTAATGGAGGAGTTGGGGTTTCCCAAGAGAGATTTGTTTATATGAATTATGTGTGCTTAAACCACTAGGATTAACAACCATAGGAAGTTATCATAGACTAGACAAGGTCGGAAGATAAGTTGAACCCAGTAAATTGTAATTTATCCTAGCTGAGAAAGTGAGGTTAGGAGATAAGTGAGTATCAACCAATCAATTAGCTAATTAGAGGCCTAGAGGTAATAATCGGTTAATTGCTAGCTAATCCACCCTAAACCCCTAATCCAAAATTAGTTACAAAGGTTGAAGTGAGTTGATCAGCCTGATTAGTCTATTGATTTAATTCATTTGTTTATTTTTCTTATTTATTTATATTAGTTATTTTTTATCTCATTAATCTATTTTACTATTTATCGTAATATAGGAATTAATTCTTACTATTTAGACTTATTATTGTAAAAAATGCTTCCATAATTTATTCCATCATTCCTTGAGTATGACCCTCAGAATAGTTCTAAAGTATTTCGTTGTACTAAACTATATTACAATTTGACCCGTTCAAGTGAGGGAGTTCGATCTGTCATAATTTGATATGTCAAATTAAGCTCCTCATCACACTTTACAACTTTGTTTTCGAGCAAATTCTATGTTTTCATTATGTTTTTATTTAGTTTTCATTCTTCACCTTAATAAATTAAATAATGTCTTTTATTCTCATTTTCAGACCTAAATTGGCCAAATGGGCTATTTGGACCTTAACGATCGATTGACTATTGTAAGGAAATGGGCCATCAAACAACCACCTAGGGTTTAGCTATCCATAATTGTTTCCTTCATGTTTTTTTTAACTTTAATATGGTAATGGGTAACTAAACCCTAGGTGGTTAGTTGATGGAAATGTTGTTTGGATAGCTTTTGGTGTAACACCCCTAACCCGTATCTGTCGCCGGAATAGGGTTACAGAGCATTACCGAAAATTTCACTTTAAACAAATACAATTTTTAAACATTTTAAATCATAACAATAATCATATAAATACCAATCCAAATAATACATATTATCCCTTATAGAAGCTTTAGAAGCCCTAAAAATATATTAGAAACAAGTCGAGACTAAATCGGAAACTCATAGAATTTTTTAGAAATTAGTGAAAATTTTCAACACTGCAAGGGTCACACGGCCGTGTGAGCATTCGAATTATGGACACATGGTCGTGTCCCAACCCGTGCCCGTGCCCATGTAACTCACTGACTTGGGTCACTCAGTCAGGCCACATGCCCGTGTGCCAAACCGTGTACCCTTAGAAATAACCTCACACGCACGTGTGCCAGGTCGTGTGTTAGGCCATGTAACAGACTGACTTGCAACCCTTTGAAAGCTACAGGGAACACACGGCCGTGTCGACTGGCCGTAGTCACACATGGCTGAGACACACATCCGTCTCTGCCAGTGTGGACGAAAATAGGCCATTTTGCAAGCCATTTTTCTCACCCATCTTGGCATGTACCTACACCCAAATTTGCACATATATACAAGCCATAACAAGACACTAAAATCATGCATAATCAAGCTATATACATAAGGAATAATAACATACAACCAATATGCCCATAGACACTTTAAATAACTACATCAAAACATGTACAACCATAAACTCAGTTTGGCCAAAATAAAAAATCAACTTCTATGCATATTTGCACCAATACATACTATTTAATTTACTTACCAAAACACACTAAATGGTACAAGAAGCACAAAAACATACACACTTTTTCATGCTCTTTTTAACTCAAATTCATGCAGTTTCGATAAAATTATTTTCAAAAAATATATAATTATTATAAAATAATTATTTTGTACTTAAATTATTAACATGTTGAATTTTAATTAATTTTATATCAAATTTTTATTAATTTTTATTATTTTCGATAGATATGCACAAAGGGCGAAAACGACTCGACAAACACTACTAGAAGAGCAAAATTGAGAAGCAAATTTGAAGCATCAAGGAAAATTAATTTTTCAGCATAAGACTGTCCAAAGTTTTTGTATTAATTCATAATATAATTAATTTTAATTATAATCTAATTTAATTTGGGTTAAATAAATTATTATTAATTAATTATGAAAAGTGGCATAGTTGAGCTGAATCGAGAAAACCGATCCAACCGAGCACTGGGCAGTCCAAAACCGTCCCACATGCTGGCCCAACTAGTTTGTCTGGCTGATTATTTGGCTTCCAAAATATCCCTTGAAAAGACTCCTTCAAATTGCATTCAAACCCCTCCACTATTTATGCCTTTCTAGATTTGCCCTTACCTTAAAATATCAAGTTTGAAACCTTCAAACTTGCCACATGTGTGGTCAGCCATGGAGGGACTCTATGGATGATAATTTTTGCTAATTTTGGCAGCCATCTCAACCTATAAATACCCTCATTAGCTGCTCTCTTCATTTCCCTTTCATTATTCTTCATTCCCTTGCCGATTTCACCTCTTGAAAAAGAGTCATTCATCCACCATGTAGAGCAGCATTCAAGTGTTCATACAAGCCTTGGTTCAACAAGAACAAGCAGAGAAACAAGAGCGGAGCAAACTAGTCAAGCCTCAGAGAAACACCGAATTTGATTCTTGTTCCTTACCCTTTTAATTTTATTGTTGTTGTTTTGAACATGTCTATGAATATTTGTGATGTTGATATGTTTAATTTAATTAATATGGCTTAAATTTAATTCGTGTTAGGTTGATTGCATTTCGTCTACTTGACTTTTTAAAATTGTGTTTGTGTTGTTATAGGCCTCGGTAAGATGTTTGATTAAGTAAAACCATGACAAAGTTATTCTTGCATTACAATTGTAAGGTAACTAATGAATTAATTATTTAAATGGACTGAAATTGTAATTAATTGACACCATACTTAATCAGTGTATGTTTAATCATCTAAAGTAGTTGAGGGTTAAATTAGCAACGGTATCTAACGATACATTAGACTTGCATAACTTGCAAGATTATTGTGATTAAACTGTTTCAAGGTAGAAATACATTATTACCTCACGTAATGTTTTATGTGCTTATGAGAATGAATTAATTGTTTGCATTGACATAGAGATATGTACAAGAGATTATTTTAATTTCATAAGCATGTATGTGTATTAACACATTTGCTTATTAAAATTTGTTTAATCGGTTGAATTGACGAAAATATATAGTCAAGATATAAATGGATTTTTGTAGGTAAGTATGTTCATAAGTTAGCAAATTACCGAGTTGTGGTGAATTTATTCGTAACAACATGAACATGAGTTTAATAATTCTAAGTTAAGAAATGTAATTAATCTAACACAATTATGTCATCTTGATTAAAATTATCTTTTTAAAATCGTGCATTGGAACTTTATTTTATTTTATTTATTTTACTTTGTTAAAATCCTAGTTTTTAATCACCTCTTCAAATCAAAATATTTTTCTTCACCAAAGTGTTTTTAAAATTGCATTCATAAATAATTCTTTTCACAGTCCCTGTGGGTACGATAACTCGACATTTACTTGTCACTTTATTACTTGTTTCGATTGTGTACACTTCCACATTTTCGTCGTTCCAGGTACTAAACATGCGATTCAACTACTAGCATTAACATTCATATACGTCATTCACAACAAAGTCCCAAGTCACCACATTTCCAAACAAGGCACATGGCATATATAATATGCATATTCATTACTATCATTTCATCTTCCATCATTCAAACATATTAAACCAAACATCAACCATTTTAAGGCTATTTATATACATACCATATGACATTTCACCAACAAAATGCCAAAACACAAGCCAAGTTAAATGGCCATATCAACAACCAAAACACATAAGCTCACATTAGCCAATATACCTATACATGCCATTATAACCAAAATCAAAACAACCGAAAGTACCAAAAGAGCCAATGGATAGTGTGATATAACTTTGACAAGCTTCCAAACCGAACGAGCTTCCGATGCACTATAAGACACGAAAAATAACACAGAGTAAGCATATATGCTTAGTAAGTTTGTATAACATAAAACACATATACACTAGTTGCATATCCAACTTTAAAACTTAGGATTGATGCCCCTAAGGGAAAATTACTAAGCATATATGCTTATTCTGTTACATTTAAGTTCAGGGAATAAACACAAATTTAGACCAAATCGAGTAAACTTTAAAACTTAGGATTCATGCCTTTAAGGGAAAATCAAGATAAGTGAGATTGAGAGGGAATTGGGCACTAATTCTTTAGCATCGGGTTAGCCTATGAGATCAAAAGGAGATCTTATTAGGCACCAATTCTTTAGTCTTGGGTTAGCCTGTGAGATCGAGAGATAAACCTGACTAATTTGTCTAAGTTGGTAAAGTTGAGATCGAGAGGTAAAATGGAGCCAATTTGGGAGTGTGAGCGATTTAGATCCCTAATTCGAGGGCATGACGTATCACCGGAGAGAGATTTTAAATTTAAACTTATTCGAGATGAAACTTTATTTACTTTTTCTTTGTTTAGGTTTTAAGTTTGTTTCATATTTAAATTTAGGGTTTTTTAGGTTTAATTTTTGTGTAGTTAGGAGTTTAGGCTAAAAAATTAGGAATTTTGGGTATATTATAGTGGTATGACGATACCCATGGGTCAGTATCACGATACCATGATCAATTTCGAGGAGAGGCCAAAACATCTCTCGATATCATGATACCGACCCTATAGTATCGCAATATCCCAAACATTTTCAAAATTAAGTTTTGGCCTGAAAACATGCTACACTTTTTAAAACCTAACACTCACCCTAAAACCCCAATTTGAATTTGTTTCAAGCCCTAAACTCCTTACTTAGTTTGGAATATTGTTTTATTCTTTTGTTTATTTTGTTATTTGAATCTGTTTTCTTTTGTGTGTTGTTTGTTTTTGTGTACAAGAGTCCACTCGAATGTTCCACAACAATTTCAAGCTTCAATGGGAAGGGGGACAACCCGAGCTTGTCTAACGCTTCTTTTTGGGAAGTTTGGTACCTTCTAAACTCTTAGTTTGGGAACACATTAGGGTTGATGTGTAAATTAAGTATCAAAGGATGCATTTCATTTTTTTCTTTGTTTTCTTTTTTGTGTGTGTTTATTTTTAATTTTTTGTCTATTTTTCAATAATTTTCAAAAAATATTATTTTATTTCTTTTATTTTTGTTGTTGATTCCATGGTGCTTTAACATGAATTGATTAACATTGGTGAATTGTGGCATGATATGGTGAATTAAGTTATTTGAATGTATAAATTTTAATTGATGCTTGATAAATTCTTTGCTTTTTGAATAAATTGTTTAGTTTGATTAATTACATTGTATAAAAGGATAGAGGTAGTTAAAAAATTCTTTGTTTTATCCAAATGATCAATAAGAATGAAGATAGGTGTATACATGCATGTTTTAGAAATTGCCATTATTCACATAAAATTAGTAGAAACATGTTTCGATTTTGTATTCATTGAAATGGTAAGGGATGACTTAAGGCATTGTTTGTGTAGCCTAGATCCTAAAGGACCAACCTTAGATGTTACATTATCCCTAGTTCTTGAATTTGAGTATTATATTGTCATTTCTTGATGAGCCTTTATGTTTGAAACCTTGAGTTGAAATTGAGTCTAAAACTCAACCTTTCATAGCCCCTGAACTTTGCATTTCATTATCAAATGAACGTAAGGCCATGGACATCAAGGTTTAGGTAGGACCATCGTGGATGGTTCTTACAAAATGTACTTGAGTGACTAGTGAAAAGAGGTTGATTTAGCTCGTAATTTATTCTTACTAAAAATTATGCATAAAAAGAAAGAAAATATAGTTAGGATCAAAAGCATTATGAGAGAAAAGAGCAATTGAATAAAAAAATATGTTCAAAATAAGAAAAAAGATAAGAGCATAACATTAATGTCTCAAAATCATTGTGCACAAAAACGAGTTAATATCAACCCATCGTTTCCACATTATTGGAGAGATAAGGAAGATGGGAGAAAGAGAAATAAGATGGTGAGATCAAACGATCACATTTGGGGAGAATTGAGAACAATGTCGTGTGCTATATTGTTCATAGTGCTTGAACCATTTTGAGCTTATCCTTGTTGAATCCATACCAACCTAAGCCTTAGAATGTTACAAGCCACTAAGCCCTCTGTGACATTAGCGTCTCCGTGTATAAATCAAAACTTGTGGAAACTTATTGTAAATTAGTAAGTTTATTTCTTTTGTACATATATACATCATATCTTCATGTCTTATTGTGATGGAATAATGTGTAAAATTTAATTTTTATAAACTACCTCTACTTCTGTTTGCTCTGTAACTTTTTGAACTAAAATGGTTTGCTCTCAAAGCTATGAGTTTGTAATGCATCAATTTTGAGTTGTACAATAAAAAGGACTTGGTACATAATACATTCCCATTCACCAATTGTCAAATAATTACATTGTTAAAGGGTCATCTTTTGTTGCATGTTTGATGTTTACTTGAAGACAAGTAAAGAGTTAATTGTGGGGGATTTTGATTCGACGTAATTTGATATGTCAAATTAGGCTTCTTATTACACTCTACGAGTTTGTTTTCGAGCAATTTCTATGTTATTGTTATGTTTTTATTTATTTTTCGTTCTTCACCTTAATAAATGTAATAGCGTGTTTTATGCTTATTTTGAGAGCCAAATGCGCCATTTGGACCCTAATGATCGATTGAGTGTTGTAGGGAATCATCGGATGCCCGAACGTGAGCAAAAACATCACCTAGAAGGGGGTATCACGACATCGAGGCATAGAAGTCATGATACCCTTGATAGTGTTGAATTGAAGAGGATCGAGGCACTTCACAAATATATCGTGACATCCAACTTCTGAAGGACCCCCCATTTAAAGACTATTAAGGATATTATGATACCCAAGCTTAGGTATCGTGATGCCATTGCCTGACATGGAGAAACAAATGACTGTAGGTGTATTTTTTGTTCAACACTAATCAAAATTAAATTCCTAAGGGCATTTTGGTCACTAAAATTTGGGTTGTAATAAGCTTCAAAAAGCCAAAAATTGACTGAAGAAAAGGAAGTTGTTGTTTAGGGTTAAAAAGCTTTTTAGTTTAGGATTTCCTTCATCTTTTAGCTTAGGATTAGGGTAGTTTTCTTCCCTATAGTTTTAAGGTTTTAGTTTATGTTTCTTTTTGGTGTTACTTAGTTTCATAGTTATTAGTTAAGTTAGTTTTTGTTGTAGCTTAGCTTTATTTACATGTTAAAGACTTTAAACTTAGTTGTAATCAGTCTTTCATCTCCGAGTTAATGTTATTGCAGTTTTCTTTAGTTTTATTTGTTAAAAATATCATATTGATTATTCTTATTTCTTTACCATTGTGTCAGTTTCTTCTCGTTTAAGTTTAATGGCTTTCATAGTTGTTTCTTTCATGTTTGTTAGCTTTAATATGGTAATGGGTAACTAAACCCTGGATGGTTGGTTGATGGAAATGTAGTTTGGATAGCTTTTGGATTCAGGGACTAAATCACAAAATTGGACTAAATCAAATAAACTTCAAAACTTAGGACTAAGCATATAAGGGAAAATCAAGATAAGTGAGATCGAAGGAGATCTTATTGGGCACCAATTCTTTAGCCCCGAGTTAGCCAGTGAGGTTGAGAGATAAACCGGACTAATTTGTTTAAGTTGGTAAAGTTGAGATCGAGAGGTAAAATGGAGCCAATTTGGGAGTGTGATTGATTTGGATCCCTAATTCGAGGATTAATCAACAACATTGAGATCGACCAACCGTTGTTCGTTATCATATTTAGTAGTTTTATATTTTACATTATTTACAATTTAGTCATTTTCTATTTTAGGTTATTAATTAGTTTAATTTCTCTCAAATTAATAGTTTTTCGTACTATAGCAATTAGTAAGTAGCTAGCTAAATTTATTTCTTGCATGCACCTTTGAATAGAAATCGCTAAATCGTTGACTCATTTGGGTTCGATCCTTGGAATACTCTAGTGTTCTATTGTAACACAACAACAATTACAACTAGTCTGTCACACTTGCAATAAAGTCGCGATAATTATATCTTATTTTAATTCCCAAGTGTTGATTTTATCTCTCCCTCGTGGATCAGGGGAGAGGCGGTCAGATGCCCATTTTGAAAACTTTGAAAACATAGCAAATTGGTCTATTTCCATGCTCGGGTTAGTAAATAAGCTTTCGTAACCTTGAATAAGTCCCAGAAAAGATCAAATAATGTAATTATGAGACGTTTTGACTATGAATGTATGTATTATAGTTTAAATTAGTTATTAAATGTTTATAGTTGCTCTGGCAACAATTGTAGCATCCTGTAACTAGGATCGGTGACCAGGTTGGGCGAGGGGTGTTACACACTCTCACGCTTCATATAGCGACCGCCCTTCTAGTTTTCGGAATTTGGTGATGTCCATTTGCAACTTCATCATTTTACTTAGGGGAAAGTACTTGGCAAGAAACCGGTTGGAAAGTTCGTCCCACGTGTTGATTAAGTCCACCAGCTGTGAATCCAACCACATAAAAGCATTATCACACAAAGAGAAAGGAAATAACCAAAGGCGAATAGTGTCATTGGACACACAATTATATTTAAATGTATCACAAAGTGTAGGAAAGCTTTTTAAGTGTTCGTTAGGGTCTTCATTCATAGAGCCCCTAGATTGAAGATTGCTTTGGATCATTTGAATCATTTTTTGTTTTATCTCAAAGTTGTTCGCATTTATAGAGGGACAATTGATGTTTTTTCGCATCGCGTCCAAATTCGACATGGCATAATTTCGCAACATCAATTGCTCCATTTGTCTTGGACGGAAGGGACATGTAACACCCCTTACCCGTATTCAACTCCAGAATATGGTATAAGGCATTACTAGAACACTTACACATGTAAACGTATTAAACTGAGTTACAAAATTTCATTCAAATTTAAACTCTTCAAATTTCTAACATGCTTTTATAATTCTTTACAACATATCCTCAAAATATTATATTCGTAACAAATAGGGCCTACGAGACCCGATACTTACTCATGTAATTCAATGCTTCATTTCCATTTTATTCAATTCACAATCATTCATGTTCACAATTCAAATCAATTTCTCAATCCAATATATATATTTCAATACCACAGTAATTCTTTTAATTCAAATCATATCACTAGAAACTTCCATTTAATTCATGTACACTTCAATATCGTTAAGTTCAATACTAATACGTATTCACCATTTAACTCAACGTTTATCGATTATACCATTCATTAACACATTTATAAAATTCTTAGTATTACAATGAAATCATCACTTAGCTTAAATAACAACATCAAATCAACTCATCATCCCCTTTTTCGTCATTTTATTCTTCAAGTATGAACTTAGTATTTCATTTCCTTTCCACACCCATTTCCTACGAATATCACACAAAACAATAGCATATCATTCAACCATAGTAACAAGCTAGTACATTTAAACATAATTCTTTTTGGAATTAACCACATGATAAACCATTTCAAGTAAGTTTACATAATTTAAACATTACCACCCTTTCCATGATCACAAGCATATTCCCATCTAGGCACTTACCATTTCAATGCATAACTTATAAATTTAACGTGGCATAATTCAGCCACCACTTGGCCAAAGCTTAAGCGTGTACACTACACATGTTAGCCAAATAAACATATAGCATAAGCATTATAAGTATGGCCGAGTTCAACATTTATTCATGTATCAAACTTACCAACATGAGTTAATCCATAAACCATTCCTAGCCTTACTTCATACCAAATCATATACCAAATATACCACACTCACATACTATGAAACTTTATTTTCCCATATGAGCTTAAATCATGATCAATAATACGCAAATGTAAGCATCATTTCTATTTTAATGTTTATCGATTATAATCGAGCATATAACCAATTATACACAAATCATTCATATATATAATTAATTTTCCTCCTCCTCTCCATTTCACATCCTTTATGTATAAAACATGCTTAAATAGCATTATACATATTTTACTATTCACTTATATTTAAATTCAAAGCTGTCTATTTGAGTCAGAGTCACTAAATCATTTTTATCTGAAGCTTCATTGCTCCAAATTAAGATCCGTTAATTTTCCCAGAAACTAGACTCCCATGTCTTCTTACCATAAAATTTTTAGAATTTTTGACTTCTCCAATTAGTACAATTTATTCTTTAAAGTCACCCTTGTTTCACTACTCAACATCTCTGACAACTCTTCACTAAAATTGAATTATCTCATTGTAAAAAATTCGGATGATATTTTCGTTTGTTTCCTTTGAAAATAGACTTATTAAGGATTCTAAGAATATAAATTATAACTTGTAATTATTTTTGTACAATTTTTAATTATTTTGCAAAGTTAGAACAAGGGATTCCGAAATCAATCCGACCCTGCCTCACTAAAATTAAAATATCTCAAAATGTATAACTCTTTTGCTTGCTCTGTTTCTTTTATGTATAACTCCTTAAGCTTTCATTTCATATCTCATTCACTCTCTGTTTCAATTTCCACCATTTTTGGTGATTTTTCAAAGTCACACTATTGTTACTGTCCAAAACTATTTTGTTGCACATTTTACATTTTCATAATTTCATTACTTCTTTTCATCTTACTCAAGGGTCGATTAAATATCGAACCCAATATTCAACACGTAACCTTATTTGATTCACATATATTTTCACTTATCCAATTTCCCCGATGAACACTTCGGAATATTAACTGTTACACGGTGGAATTAACACTTAGCAATCACTTCATGTTCAAAGGATCCCGGTGGAATTAGCACTTAGCAACCACCTTATAATCAATGATACGGGGAATCAGCACATAGCAACCCCTTTCACAATCAAGGATACGGTGGAATCAGCACTTAGCAACCACCTTATAATCAATGATACGGGGAATCGGCACATAGCAACCCCTTTCACAATCAATAATACGGTGGAATCAGCACTTCGAAACCACCTTATAATCAATGACACGGGGAATCTGCACTTAGCAACCCCTTACATTCAAAGAATCCTGGTCAAATCCGAGTGTTCAATCGGGAACCTTACTTCACAACATTTTACCAACTTTTCCAATTTATTCACATTTTGTAATCATCATCAAATATTTATTCCATATTCAATCATAGCTCAACAATATATTAAATAAAATTAAAATAATGTATTATTCACATACAAGCTTACCATCATGCTTTCAAGGTCAATTCCTCATCTTTCTTGGTTTATAATAACACATTTAACTTATTTAACACTCACATTATTCAATCTAGTCCTAAAATCACACATTGGCAAAAATTACATTTTTTCCCCTAAAGTTTCACAAAATTATGATTTTTCCCCAAAACTCGTAAATTAAACTTCATCCCTTATTATTATGTATTATGATATGCTAAACATTTTCCCTTCTATTGCAACATCGAATTTCCACTCTAACACTTACTTATGAACGTTAGGTATTTTTACCAATTATATCGTTTTACTCGTTTTCACTTAAAATCGCTTAGCAAAAGTTGTTTAACATAACTTCAAGCTTCATATTCTACCATAAAACATCAAAATAAACACATTTCACCTATGGGTATTTTTCCAAATATAAACCCTAGGTTAAATTATTGCTAGGATAAGCTAAATCAAGTTACGAGACTCAAAAAACGTAAAGAACATTAAAAACGGGGCTTGGAATCACTTACTATGGAGCTTGGAAGCTTGAAAACCCTAGCAATGGCTTCCCCCTTGTGAAATTCGGCCAAGGCTTGAAGATGATGATTTTTGGCCTATTTTGTCTTTTTAATACATTTTAATTACCAAATTACCAAAATACCCCTAACTTAAAATTTTCCTATTTCACTTATCTCATGTCCATTTTTATCCACAATGTAACCAATGGTCTAATTACCATTTAAGGACCTCCAATTTAAAATTTCATAACAATTGGACACTTTTAACATGTAGAACTCAACTTTTGCACTTTTTACAATTTAGTTCTTTTGGCTAAATTGAGTGCCCAAACGTCGAAATTTTTGAACGAAATTTTCACGAAATCATTCCGTGAAATTTTAGACCATAAAAATATAATAAAAATAAATTTTTCCTCGTCGAATTTGTGGTCCCAAAACCACTGTTCCGACTAGGCCCAAAATCGGGCTGTTATAGGACATGCACATTCCTCGGCGTTAGGAAGATCAAAAGGAGGTACCTTGACTCTTGGATTATTGACCAGAGAATCAAAAATCGGTGGTGGTGGGGCTCCTCTTGGAAGTTGGCCCCTCCAAGCATTTGTTATCAACCTTTTCTACTTATGGTCAAATGAGACAAACTCGTTGTCGCCCTAAGTCATAGACTAACACCACAATCACAAAAAGCACCTACAAATATAATAATAATTAACAAAGAAAATAAACAAGCAAATGCAAGAAAGAAAAGCATTGTATCTATAGACTTAACTTTTGTTAATTATCTCCCTAGTATTCATGCTTTAATCAAGCAAATCATTCAATCACACACAAACTCCCTAGTAACGACGCCAACAACTTGACCGCACCCTAACGTGCATGCACCGAGGCTATGAATTAACAAAAAATAATTGTAATCAAATAGTGTACTACAAGTGTGATAGGTCTAGTTGTAATATTTGTAGTGTTACAATAGAACACTCGAGTATTCCAAGGATTGTACCCAAGAAAGTTCGAGGACTAAGTGGTTCTTAAGCAAGAAGCATGCAACCAAGAAGTCGAGCTAACTACTCGCTAAGTCTTATATTATGTCAATTCATGATTAAAGAGTTAATTACACTAAATGGATACCTAACACTAAAAAAGACAAAATTGTAAAATAGATAAAACTATGAAATTAACAATTTAATAAAAAAAATAACGGTTGGTTGATTTCCATGTTGCTAATTAGTCTTTGGATTAGGGATCTAAAAAGCTTAAACTTCTAATTGGCACAATTTTAACTCTCGATCTCAATTTTACATTATTAGATGATTTAATCTAGTTTATCTCTCAACCTTATCAAACTAACTCGGGACAAACAAATTGGTGCTCAATAGGATCTCCTCTCAGTCTCACCTATCTATTTTTTCACCTAGAGGCGTCAATTTTAAAATTTGAAGTTTATTCGATTTAGTCTAATTTTTACAATTTAATCCCTGTACCAAAAACTACCCAAGAAACATTTTCATCAACCACCCCCCATAGATTTTGCTACTCATCGTCATTTCCATACAATCAACAACCCAACATACATTCAAATCATACATGAAAATAAACACAAAAGAGGGTTAAAGAAAGCTTAGAGTTTTCTTGATAGTTGCTTAAAGAAGATGAAGTTGGCAAATGGTGGTGAAAAATAACACTAAAGTTCATATTTTAATCTAAGAAAAGAAAAAGCTTGAACTAAACCTTAGAAAAGGAATAAGAAGCTAACTAGAAAGCTAAAAAGATGAAAGAAAAGTAAAGATAACAACCTCATTTTAGTTCTCAGCCAAAAGTGACTTTTAACATCTAGTTACAACCTAAAATTTTGGACCAAAATGTCCCTGGACATTGTATTTTGGTTGGTGTTGGTGTTAGACAAAAACTACACCTATAGTAAATTTTCTCCTTCTCAAGCAAAGGTATCGCGACACCTAGGCTTCAGTGTCGCGATATGAAAATAGTGGCTAAATTGGTGGTCATAGGGGTCTCGATGTCGCGATACTCATTCCTCGATGTTGTGACATCATTGGAGTTGGACTCAATTTATTCATTTCAACACCTTCAGGGATATCACGACTTTCATGGCATCAGTGTCACGATACCCGCGCTGAATGATGTTTTCCTTGAGTTTGAGCCATTAACGTCTCCCTACATCAACTCAATCACATCGTTAGGTTCCCGATGGCATAGTTGGCCAATTTGGGTCTCAAAAGGGTGTAAAACTAAGCAAAAGCGTTTATTAATGCTTAAAGCTAAAAATCAATAAAAAAACATATAAAAATACTTAAATTGCTTGAGAATAAACTCCTCGAGTGTAATGGAAAGCCTAATTTGACGTATCAAAATACAGTATATCAATAAAGGGATAATGGCCAATGACTAACCACACAGTAGGAAAAGGCTTAAGGTTAAGGTTTTTTAGAGAGATAGTAGGGAAAATCATTTAAAAGAGAGAAAGATGTCCAATCTTTTGGATTCTACATGAGTTTCAGAAAAATATATAAGCAATAGCACTAATTGTAAATTTTCATAACGCTGTTACATATTTATTAAATTAAGTATATTATGATGATCTTTTTCATTCAAAACTTTTAAAGAGGATTTACCAAATTAAGTAGTAATTATGTATTTAATATACATATATTATTTAAGAAAAATAGGAAAATTTTCAAACTAATGAGATAATAATAACAATATTTAACAAAAAGAAACCAATAAAATATCAAACGCTATAAACAGTATAAAATATGATTTTCTCAAAATTATAAATTAATATATTTTTATGCTAATATAAAGAAGGCCAAAGGGTCTTTAAAGCCCCTAAACTTTTCCAAAAACTCAATTAAGCCCTTATATTTTTTTGCACTAAATTGTTTAAAATATAAAAGTGCAAAAAAGTAAAGAAAATTTTTAAAATTATTATAAATAAATTTTTAAAAAATATATTAAAAATAGAAAAAAACATTAAAAATAATAAAAATTGAAAATTATTAAAATTATAAAAATAATAAAAATATAAAATATAGAAATTCTTAAAATTTTATAAAATATAAAAAATTGCAAATATATATAATATAGAAGACTACAAAAATATTATTACAAATTATTCAAAAAATAATATTAAATTCCAAAAATATAAAAAAAAATCTACAATTTTATATACACAGTCTCGATTGTCACTTACCTTCTCTATTTATTTCCTCACCTTAGTTTACATCTCAAAACACTCTACTATCACCAAGTTTTAGAGAGATCCGTAGTGGACAAGTTACAAATTATTCAAATAATAATATTAAATTACAAAAATATAAAAAAGAAAATCTACAATTTTATATACACAGTTTCGATTGTCACTTATGTTCTCTATTTATTTCCTCACCTTAGTTTACATCTCAAAACACTCCACTATCACCAAGCTTTAGAGAGATTCGTAGTGGACAAGTACAACAAATTGCCAGAGGTGAAGTCAGATTTTGGGGGCGAAAATAAATTGTATATTTTTACTATAGTAAAAATGTAATTTCACCATTTTAATAGCTTATATCTTTATAAGTTTTAAATTATAAATTATAAAGGGGCGTAAATGGAAAATTTTCCATTTCAAAGTGGTCAGAACCCCTACCACCCTTGGCTCTGACATTGCAGACAGCTTAAGAGATCAAATAAATATTTTTAATTTGTTTTATCATTTTTATGCTTTTTATAATATTTTATAAATTTTATTGATTTTTTTAAATATTTTTAATAAATTTCTATATTTTAAATATTTTTCATAACTTTTACAATTTTAATATTTTTCATAAATTATATAATTTTTATTTTGTTTTTTTAATAATTTTTAGTGTTTTTGTAATTTTTTAATGAATTATATTTTTTATAATTTTTTTCATTTATAATAATTTTATATATTTTCCATTTTTTTATAATTTTATAATTTTTATAAATTTAATCATAAAATACTAGATTTCGCTACATGGTACAATCTTAACATGCAATGTGGCGCAAACATCTCAAAAAATAGTTGACGTTACCTTCCATGGTCAAAGGGCTTAATTGACTATAATTTTAATATTCAATGAATCATTGAGTGAAAAAAAAGTATAAAAATTTAATTGATTTTTTTTAAAGTTAAAAAGCTTTAAATGTCCTTTAACCTATAAAGAAATAAGTTTTTGATTAGACATTTGACATAATGATAAAAGAGAAGGTTTTGAGATTTTTAATATCCCAAGTTCATGTTACACCATATTTGAGCTTTCTTCATACTTATTCTAGTTCTTTTCAAATTTATTTTGGTTTATTAATGAATTTATCTAAATATATTTTGATTATTAGTTGTAGAGTTCATTGTGATGATGGATTATAAATTTAAGGATTTTAATATATATTGAGTTCATTGTGATGATGGATTATAAATTTAAGGATTTTAATATATATTGTAATCGTAATTTCTTAAAAAAAGAAGAAGTTAAGGCTCAAAGTAAAGTAAGAAAGGTTCAAACAATTATCAATGCCATCTATCATAATATGGGAAAGACCTCTAAATGTTATATTAATAGATATGATTAATATATACAGAGGTACTTAAACTTGACAATTTGTACTAACTTGATATCTAAATGTTATTTTGAATCTAATTGGTATCTAAACTTAGAAATTGTAAGCCAAAATCAATACTTTTTTTAAGTACTTAACTAATACTGTTAAAATACGTTGATGTGGCATTAACAATCAATAGCATGGTGCACGTGGTAGTCTCCCATTTTGACATGTAAAAAAGATAAAAATATTTAATATTTATAAAAAAAGATATTTTTCCACGTGTCAAAAATGTGTTACCATGATATCGATCATTAGTTTCACATCAACGTATTTTAACAGTGTTAGTCAAGTACTTAAAAAGAGTACCAAGTTGGCTTACTGTTTTCAAGTTTAGGTACTATTTAGGTCCAAAACTAATTCAGGTATCAAGTAAATATAAATTGTTAAGTTCAAGTATCTTCGTATATATTAACCTTAATAGAAATATTATTGTTGAACAAGGAGGAAAGAAGTTATGATATCTTGCTAACTAATTAGAAAGGTCAACTAGGCAATCATGTATCAAAAACTTATTTTTCAAGGGTTCAAAATTATATAATAAAATTTTGGGAGGTGTTAAAATTTAATTTATCATGATATTGACTTATAATTTTATAATTTATGAAAGGTTTAAATTAGCTCTTTATTATAGTTTAGAGAAGCTATAATTAAATTATAAATATTTGAGAGGCTAAACTAAAATTTTAGTTATGTTTCATCTTATAGAATTAAACTAGTATTTCACGAGTTAGAAGAGAGGTTAAGACTCATACCTATCCCTTTATACTATCCTTATAGGAAACTTGGTAGTTTTTATTGGAAATTTTGAGATATTTCAAAACAATAAAATTTATATTCTTAGAAAAGACCTTGAGACCCTTGTTTGTAAGTCACTATACTTGGGTTTGTAAGAACCAAGTTGAGAGGGTGAATTTGTGCGTTCAACCAAAAGACTAGTGCCTTTTTATTTTTGGACCTTTTTTTTACTCAATTTTTGAAAATCCAAGAAAATTAAACTTCTTAACTAGTAACATCTATATTTAGCCAAAGCTAAAAATAGCTGAATCGATTGAAGCTATTTTTTTTGTATAACCACAAGTGTCCTTATTCATTTTAAGTATAGTTTTGTGTAGACTAACAGTCTGTTTGGTTCGATGTAATGCGTATAGCATTACGCGCCAAATCGGTGGGCCCTACCTATTCCAGCGTTTGGTTCGCTGGTTTGTCCATTACATGCCTAATCCATTACATGCGTATTCCTCATTCCTCCCCGATTTCTATTCCCTGCCCAAAGTTCAGAATAGCTTTCGTTTAGTATTCTTGAAATTTCTCTGCCCTGTTTTGCCCTCATCTTCCAAGCCAAAATCCACCTCCAAAACTCTCCCTCCCAACATCAAATAAGCTGCCAGGTGAGTGACCTCCACCGCTCCCCTTTCACTTTCATTTGATTGTTTTGTCGAACCAAACTCACCTTCTGTTCTTGAAATGCAGTGAGTAGGGAAGTCCAAAAACAGACTTCTGTTCTTCAAATTTCAACAAGTATCTCCAAAGAAACCCAGAAGAAAACCTTTCCAATTCAATAGGTAAATATTGTCTGCCCTAAAATTTTTCTGTGAACGTGTTTTCCCTTTTATGTCTATGATGAGAGATTCATCAAATTAGTTGAATCTCTGTTTACAATCGTTTAAAATTGGCATCTAAGGTTTCTGAAAACTAAAAAATTTGACCAAAGTCACTCCCTTTGTAGCGTTCTGCCCTTCTCTACTGGAGTTGGTGAGTCGAGTTGCGGCCTTTAAAAAGAAAAACACTATTGCCCTTTTCACACACCTCTTTTCTTTTGCATGGTTTCCTAGCAAATAGGAGATAAGATGTTCATATTTGGAGTTGTACTCCATTTTTTAGGAACCCGTTCCACTAGACAGTTTCATTCTGGTCAGCTTTATCATCTATTTTAGGTGAACAAAGTGAAGGAAAAAAAATGAAATTCTTTAACATTCAAAGTTACATGAAATTATTTTCACAAGAATTGTATCTTCCTGATTCCATTGAGCTGAGTTGTCAAAAGTCACACATCAGCAGCTAACATTCACATGTTGCATGTTTATTTGCATAAAAAAATGGAGTTGACAGAGTGATTAAATGATATCTTTAGTCCTAACTAGTGTTTGTACCGCTTTCATATGCTGCTATCATCTTACCCAAGATGTTTCACCCATTTTTTGGACTTCACTTTGCATTTTTTCAGTTAAGTATCGAGGCTTCCAGAATTTCTTGTGATTGAATATTTGTTTAGTGTCTTGCTTCTTGTGACAACGAGAACATGTGGAAATACATATACATGTATGCAATTTAAACTAATTCTGCTTGTCCCTCCTGCTGAATCATTTTCCCTCCTTTTTTTTTCTTGGCTATAATCCTTTTTTTCTTTTTTTCCTTTTTAGTTTTTAGATATAGAGGTGTATGGATTGAAGAAAGTAGTTACTATCTATCATAACTTATGTGAGGACGGGTTTACATGAGCTGAGGATAATACATTAGCCAGCTATTTAACTTTGACCTTTGGATGGCATTGGTTATATGATTTGAAGTATCTCTGTCTTGAGTATTCCTTTTTATGTCTCAAGTTTTATGGCCTAATTTCCTTCAAACATAACATGGAGAAGTGAAAAAAAATGGAAATAGAGAGTGGTTTATGGTTTTGGACTTAAGAAAAAAGAAACGTTGTAACATTTTAAAATAGGGTAAGTTTTTAATAAACTGTTCAGTTTGTGTGGTTTCTATAGGTGAACTTAATTCTTTCAGAAGAAGATGATTAGATTGTTCTTTTTTAGTTTTTAGATGCAACATATTGGATTCTGTTGCTTCCTTATGTCTATGTATATGTGCATGTAGTTGATGATAAATATTTTCTGGCATACTGATTTCTAAACTTAGAGGGTATAAAATATTTTGGTTATAGGTCCTCGGTGGTTTGAAATGTTATAGGAATCTTCTTCCTTTCATGGTCTATTTTCATTTTAATTTGAAGTGAGACAAAAATAACTTGTCCTTTAGTGCAACAAATGACCACTGCTTAAATTATTAGCTTTGATTAGGCTGTTTTCTGCTCTCTAATTATGAACTATGTGCCAATTTAGAGATCTGAAAACCCTTTGTTTCTTATAATCATTTGGTGTGTATGAAAGGAATATTGAAATATTTTATAAAGTATACTCCATTAGGTGGCATGTGCTTTGTATTCAAACTGACCTATTGTGATTCTTTCTACAGCATTGGTTTCTTAGTTGATAATGCTATATATATACCCAAGGAAATATCTTTTTTAAAAAGCTTTTGGGTCATTTTCAATCGTGATTTTCATGATGAAAAGCATTTAACTTTGTTTCATGACGAGATTTTGACGAGGCATTCAACCAGAGTCTCCTCACAAATGGCTGCCATGCACATATAGCCACTAATTTGGCCATGTGCAGTAATAGAAACTAGCGAAAGTGATCTCCCTTTTTTTGACTGTTAAACACAATTTGCCTACCTGTCTGCGTCTAAAATGAAAATGAAACCAGACCTGTTTCTTTTCTAATTATATCTCATTTTTATTTTGCAGAAATTTTGAGCATTTTTAATATTTGTTTACTTTTTTATTTTTTAGGAATGTTTTTCTATTATTATAGCATGTTTATTTTTATTTTAAAAATAGGAATTTTTATAGTATTTTTTTTAAACATAGGAAACTTTTATTATTTTATTAGTAATTTATTTTTTAATTTATTCTAAATTGTTAAAATATTTTAATTTTTTAATATTACATAATTTTTCCCTTTTGTGAAACTTTGGTGGTGTTTTTGTGTTTATTGTATTGTACTAAACTTGTTGAATTATAATTTGATTTCTTTTCATTCATCATGTGTTATAATGTTATTCTTTATGAGTTTTTTATTCATGATATTGAACTCAATTTTAATTTTATAAAGTGTTCACCTTTTGATTCATGATATTAAACTTAATTTTAATTTGTTTTTTTCTTAAGATAATTATGTCAGGTGTTCCAGAATCAATTGTTCCTTCGCAATCATCTCGAGGAACCAAAAGGAAATGGGTTCCAGAAGAAGATGCAGCACTGGTTTCCTGCATGGTGGACTTGTACAATGTTGGGACATTTAACGCTGATACGGGGTTCAAAGCCAGTTACTTAAACGAGTTAGAAAAAAATGTTAGAGAGGCTTTACCCAATGCGATGTTGAAGGCAAGACCTAATATCGAGTCAAGGATTAGGTTACTGAAAAGAGATTGGTCAATAGTGTATGACATGCTTAATGGCCAAAACAATAGCGGTTTTGGTTGGGACGACCATAGGCAGGTCATTGTTGCTGAAGATGCGGTTTGGGACTCTTATTTAAAGGTAAGAATGAGTTCAACTCTTTATTATCCCATTCTTACCAAACTTATAACTAATATGATTTCCTCATTTTTATAGAGTCATAAAGAAACCGGTCAGTTCAAACATTGTAGTTTCCCTTACTACGACCAACTTACTGCCATATACGCAAAAGATCGAGCGACTGGGAAAGACGCTCAAACAGCCGCTGACGTTCTTGAAGAAATAAATGCTGAGGATGTACCTTCTGTAGATATTAATGAAGACAAAAACGAATACTATGATTGCGATGCTAATGTCTCTTTCGATGACATGGATGTTTCTGCCACGGAGCCGCAAACAGACAAAAACCAAGGGGGTTCCTCATCTTCAAAGAGGAAAAAAAAAGAATTCTGATGCAACTGGTCATTTTTCTTCTTCAGTTAATGATGCTGCCACTTTATTGGCTGAAAACATGCGGGCAATTGGCGAACAAATCAGTAGGAGTATTGCCTTCGATGTGGTAGTTCACCAGGGCATCCAAGAAAAAGCGGCAAATTTATATCCAACCTTATATGAAATAGAAGGTTTAACTGTGGATGAACGGTTTCAAGCATTGAGTAAAATTCCAGATCATCCAACCCAAATGGTAGTTTTCTTTAGTTTACCTTCTGATGTACGGTTGGAATGGGTCAGAAGATTTCTTGCTGACCATTAAAATTTATGGTTTTGTTGATGACATTTTCGTAACTTTTTCTGTTTGTGATATTTGGGATGGTATGTCATATACAATGTTCTAACTTTTTGATGTGGCAAAACTGTATAACATATGGATTGTGACATAGAATTTCATGAATCTCATTTAACCTTTTGTTAATATTCAATTGTTATTATGTTTATGCAAAATACAATTCTAAAGTTATTTATTACTGCTAATATTTTTTTATTGTAGAATAATTAAATTATTTGTTCCACAAATGATATTTTAGCACATTAAATATGTATTGCAGTTTAATAATAATAAAGTAGATTATAAATTATATTTAATAATAATTATTTAAATTATATTTTATAGTATTATATATTATGATTTTAATAAATTCATATAAGAATAAAAATTTTATTAAATTATATATTATTATTAAATTATATTTAATAATAATTATTTTAAATTATATTTTAGTATTATATATTATGATTTTATTAGTAAATTCATATAAGAATATTTATTAACAATTTTATTAAATTATATATTTTATTAAATTATATTCTATAACAATTATGTTAAAATATGATTAAATTATTTATTATTTATATTAATAATCTTATTAAAATTTAATAACAATAACAATAATTATCTACCTTAAAAAAATTCTGCTAAGGGTATTCTAGTCATTTTAACTTTTTTCCTTATGCTATTATACCTCTATTTCATTCAACCAAACACAAGAATACCATTACGCCTCTATTCTATTACATTCAACCAAACAAAAGAATTACCTATTACGCCTCTATTCCATTACGCATCTATTCCATTACAGCGAACCAAACGTGCTGTTACGGGTATTTTTAGTTGAGTCCATATTCATTGAATTATTTTTAGTTGTCTCTACATCTATTGTTAGATTCTTATTCTTGTTTTATAAGAGAAGAATTTATTAAATTTTAAAAATATATTATATGATGAAATATCCTTAAAAGCAATGTTGAACACATCTTAAACTATTTAACTCATGTTTTTAATTAGTTAAATTGAGGAATATTTGCCAACAGTGCTTTGGCAACTCCCACATACAAGTAGGGGTGTGCAAAATTTGGGTAAAATCGAAAAAATTCGGTTAACCGATTGAATTCGGTTAATCAGTCGGTTAACCGAATTTTTTCGGTTGAGGGTCGTTTAATTATTTTTTGATTTTTCGGTTAACGGTTAATTCGGTTCGAAACCGGTCGGTTAACTGAATTTTTTCGGTTTAACCGAAAAAATTAATAAATAAAATTATAATATATAAATAGGCCCACTATTCACCTAAACCCAATCCAAACCCAAGTATTCAACCCAACCCAACCCAATCATAAAAATTACAAATAATTTAATAAATAAAAATAAAATTCTAAAACTAAAACTAAAGTCTAAAAGTCTAAAAATAATTTAATTATGTAGTGATTTAATTCGGTTAATTCGGTTAATTTAGATAATCCAATTAATTCGGTTAATTTTTAACCAAAAATAAAAAATATATAATTTTCGGTTAATTCGGTTAACCGACCGAATTAACCGAAAAAATTTCAGTTCGATTAACGATTAAAAATTTTGAAAGATCGATTAATTCGATTAATGTTATTTCGGGTCGGTTAACCGGTCAGTTAACCGAATAAACACCCCTACATACAAGTATACATGGTCACTTAAATTGCTCTTGCTTTAGAAAAAAAAAAGCCCTCTTGACTCACTGGAGGTGTATCGTGTGATACAAAACTGCAACACCTTATAATATTTCTTAGCTTTTCCAATACTGCTCTCGTTACTCAGAGAGGTCATCAACAATTTTTAAATAGTATGATATTTTATTAATATTGTAATTGGTTAATAAGATAAAATATATGTCGTCCATTTCTTTTTTGAAAGGCTTTGGAAAATAAAATATAAGGTAAATTTATAATGTATAAAATAGATAAAATTATAAAATATTTTAAAATTTAAAGCTAATGAAATTAAAATAATTCAATGTTAGACACCCCGTAATTTTTCTTCAAAAAATATTAATTATCCACCGACGTTTCTTTTAAAAATTGATTATAAAATAATAATAGTACATTTAGTGGATACAAATAATAAATGCAAATATTGTGGATACAAATAAAGCAACCTCAACCAAAAAGCACCTAATCACTAGCATAAAAGGGCAGTTATGCTTTGTCATTGCTGTCTTAAGACTGGAGCAATTCATACCTTTTTCTTGAAATCTGTGAAAGAAAGCAGTATCTATCACCGAAAAATAATTAAATACATTACATGGTACCAATACGATATAAATAAATTAAAATTTATATATAAATTATTAATTTAAAATAATTGAAATATGAATATAATTTATTAATAAAAAATAATGCAAATTAATATTTAAAAAATTATATATTTTTTAATATAACAATAATTCAAATCTATATTAGTTTTAAAATAAAGTTATAATTTAAAAATTTTAAGGTAAATCAAGTCCATTTGAAAGATATAAATCTAATAAAAGACAGAAAGAAGAAAATAGTAGGTGCTATATGCTCCAACCCATCCATACCCAAAAATTATGATAATGGAGTGGAACATAATGAAATATTGAAAAGAGTGGAAAACTGGTAAATGGTAATAAAGTGCGCGTGTTGTTGAACTGATTATGCAGTCGAAAGAGACAACATTGCATTTGCAAGCTTTGCAGCTTTGAGTGAAGCCCAAGAAAACAAAAAAATGCTGCTGCAATTCCTCATTGCTTAAGGCTTTTTGTTTTTGATGGCATAAGCATTAAACAATATAAAAGCATTACAACAAAAATTGCAGATTCAGGCAGTCTTGTCCCCCACCATCACAACTTGAGTCCACCTGTTAAAAGCAACCATTTCCATCATCCATCATCTCTCTCTTACTACTTTTTCACTTGAGTTCCTTTTTTCTACATTTTACTGTTAGTTAGTGACTCCTACATATAGTTACACACGCACTGGATTTCAATATAACATCGGTTATATTTTTATTTCTTAATTACTATTAAAACTAACAAATATATATTTCAAAAATAAAAAATTAAATAATTATACAATATCAAAAATTATATCTTTAAAATATTTAAAAGATAAATATACTGCAAATATATATTAATGTATTAAATAATATTATTACTTTTAGTTATAAAATAAATTCTTCATACGTGCCTGTATAGTAATAATACCTCTTTGTTAGTGCATTTGTTTTTTGGATGTCATTCTTTGCGTTTTTGTCATCTCATAATAGAAATGATATCTATTTAAATAAGAATAATTTAAAATATTAAGACATTACTTATTAATTAAATTGAGTAATTTAAATTATAATAAAATTTTAATTGAAGATGAATTATATTAAGTTTAAATAAAGGTAAAACAACAACTTTATTTTAAAAATTTATGTAAATATTTTAAAGGTTAAATTCAAAATTTCAGTTGTAGTATTAAAAAATAATTTTAACATTTTATATTTAAATATTTTTTCTAATTTGAAACCAAATAGCAATGGTATTAATTAAAAATAAATTCAAATGGTATCAAATACAATAAAATTAAACTTTATGAATATAGTTTAAAATTAACTTATCTAATTGGGATGAGATTATCACAATATATTTTCTAATTTTCTAATAATTTATTCTTATAAATAAAACTACTATTGAGATTATTAAATCATTTAATTGTATAATAAAAATGAAATAAATTAAAATCAATTTAAAAAACTTCAACTTCTTAATTAAATTAAAAGTATATTTAAAAAATAAAAAAATCTAACCCCTAAAAAACTAAAATAAAATCTAATTTTAAAAAATACTAATAATATTATAAATATATCAAAAAAAATTATTTTAATCTTCTCCGTCAATCTATCATTCTTGTTACCATCATCTATCTCGATCTTCTTATTCTTCTTCAATCTATCATATTTATCATTATCTTGACATGAAAGATATGAGACTAGCTGATATGATTTTGGGCATCTAAATCAAGAGGTCATCTGAAGGTCTCATATTGACTCAGTCACACTATGTGGACAAGATTATTGGGAAATTTAGCAAGGATGATTCTGGTATAGCCAGAACACCAATAGATACGAGTTAATATCTGTCCAAAAACAAAGGTGAAAGTGTTGACCAAGTGGAATATGCAAGGGTCATAGGCAGTCTAATGTACCATATGAGCTGTACTAGACCATATTTGCTTTCACTGTGAGAAGTTCAAGCAGATTTGCAAGCAATCCAGGGGAAAACCACTAGAAAGCAATTGTGAAGATATTGAGATATCTCAAATATACTCAGGAATACAGATTGTATTATTCCAAAGATCCTACTGTTTTAGAAGGATTCTCCGATGCCAGTTGGATATCTGATATTCAAGATATCAAAAGCACAAGTGGATATGTTTTTACATTAGGTGAAGGAGCTGTGTCATGAAAATTCTTAAGACAAACGATTATAACCAGATCTATAATGGAATATGAGTTTGTAGCTCTAGACAAATCTAAAGAAGAGGCTGAATGGCTTCGAAACTTCTTGGAGGATATTCCTAGTTGGCCAAATCTTGTGCCCACAATATGCATATATTGTGATAACCAAACAACAATTGGTTGAGTAAAGAATGTAATGTATAATGGTAAGTCGAGACATATGCGTCGTTGACACAATACTATTAGATAACTGATCTCAAATGAAGTTATCTCTATTGATTTTGTAAAATCAAAATATAACATTGCAGATCCGCTAACTAAAGGCTTAAATCAAGATCAGGTTGATAAAACATCGAAAGGAATGGAGCTAAATCCCATAAAAATTAAAGGCGTTATGTGAAGGAAAACCCGACATAGTTGACTAGAGATCCCAAGATCTAGGTTCAAAGGGACAACCTACTTGTATAGCTCTTGTGAGGTCACTGTGGGGGTTTTATCCCAAGTTCGTTCCTATGATATAAACAGTAATTAAAAGTGGGATAGGTTAAGCAATACTTTTAATGACCATTATGTGTTTTGGTGAGCCAGACAACATAAGTCACCTATGTGAGAGTGTAGTGGAGCCGCTTCGAGGAGACTATTGGGGCATAGTTCTCTCAAACTCTTGCAGAAGCAGGAGATGTTCACGACCACATGAACATATCCATGAGAACTAAAACCTTGCCAGAGAGGTAGTTATGTGAGGTATATCATCATTTACACAAACGACAAAACAGTTCAAGGACATCGCGTCTACTGGTTGGCTAGTAAAGTAAATATACTTTCACAAGAGAAGGTTCAAGGGTTGATGCCTACCTATCCTATACAATTATTGAACGTAGATTCTATCACTACATCGAATCAATGTTTTTCGTTAAAACTATCAATTTTCATTCATGTGGGAGATTGTTGGAAAGAAATAGATTTTTTGAAAGCTTTGAGGTATATTCTCGATTACAAAAGGTGGAGATCTGAATCATAAAATTATGGTTTTATAATCTATTTCATGAGACCTTTACAACGGTATATCATATGCTCAAAATAGTTGAGTGATGAATGAGAAATTGATGCTCAAAGTAAGCTACTTGTCAATTATGTTGAGGAAAATAGAAAGCTTAGTCTCACATTGGTTAGATATCAAGTGTAGAATATGTTTATATATGTGAACCAACTTGGTGGTTATTGAATGAATAAACTAATGCCCCCTCACGTACAGGGGGTGCAAATCAAACCCACTGGGGTTGGGGGCGCATCCGCACGATGTGGGCGACGCGAGATGTTCGAATCAATTTGGCCTTCTAAGCCTACGGATATTTTAGCCCAATATGTAATTTTATTATTTTTTTCTCAACAGTGCTTATCAGTTTGAAATTAAAAGGAGTTAATGGATCCTTTAATTCAAACTTTAATTTGGGTTTAATGGCTCCTTAATTCAGGGACACATTATTGGCTCCATGTAACAACCCGATTTCTAGTGGTGACAGAACAGTGGTTTGGGACCACAAAATTCTGTAGAATTGACTTGTAAATATTATTTTTAGAATATTTATAGAGTCATTATAATCGTATTAAAATTTGGTTAAGAAATTTTAACGTTTAGATATTTAATTTAGGAAAATGGACTAAACTGAAAAAAGTGCAAAAGTTAGTAATTAGTTTATTAAATGATTAAATAGCTTATTAACTACATGAGGAGAGACCAATATAACAATTAGTCCCTAATAGTTAGTGTTGGACGACAATGGTATTAAAATGGTAAAAATATTAAGTTTTAATGGCAAAATGGTAATTGTAATGAAATTAAATAACAAATAGTAAAACAATACCTTTCTTCATTTTCACTTCTTCCATAACCGAAATTGTCTTGAAATGGTGGTTTGAGAATCGGCTAAGCATAGAAACCTTACATGTAAGTGAATTTCTTCCCTGTTTCTTGTAATTTTTATGTATTTGAATGAAATTAGATTCTGATTGCATTGATGTATGAATTGAATGGTTTATTATTCCGTTTGTTCGGTAATGCTCCGTAATCTTGTTCCGGCGACGGATACGAGTTAGGGTTGTTACACTCCATTAGTAAAAAAATTCCAAAATTTCTTCATTTGAATTTTATTTAAAACCAAATAATCTGCAAGAAAAGATACACATAAATTTTCCAAAAAAAATTTTGAGAGTTTTTTTCCTGCATATTTTTTGAATTGTTTTTGATGATAGACGAAGGCAAGATTACTGTTCGTTGATCACAGCTGTTGTGCTCATCTTGTTGTTGTATCCTGGGAGACAGTCGACCAACATTTCTCCAGCACCAAAGGAGCGGTCGAATCTATCTTAAAGAAGCTGTGAAAACAGGCCTCAACTACTAGTCTGTTTTTCATGCCTACCTACGAGTATAATATTTCGATCCAATCTTTTTTTCTGTTCTTTTCTGATTATATATACATATTTCTATTGTTCTCGTTCGATCTTATGAGTTATATAAATATTTTATGTTATTGTTTATTTTACTAATGTTTGTGCAACAGATAACTAATTTGAATATAATTGTAACACTAATTAAATGATAATTAATTTAAAATAATATTTATTATTAATTAATATACTCAATTGTGTAGTTCAATCCAATAAAAAATTTTACCCAAAAGAATAAAAATTATTATTTTATCTATTATTAATAAATAATTAATAGTACGTGCTCAATTCTAACTTCAACTCAACAATACAAGATTGAGTATATTAATTCTCTATACAAGAGTTTTTTTTCAGAAGTGTTGATGCTCAATTTTCTATACAAACATTTTCAGAGGTGTTGATGAAAATGCTTCAAGCAGTGATTCCAAATCAGAGAAGGCCAAGGCTTATGTCGATACTATCTGCACTTTGATTTTCTGTTTAGACTTTTTCCTTGGTTGATAATGTTTTTGTTCGTAGATCAAAGGTGGGGAGTTATTTCGTTGGTGATTCCTATTAAGGAGTATCTTCTTTGTTGATTCTTTAGCAATTTTGGGTGTTAATTGTAGGATTTTCTTAGCTTGGTTGTGACTGATGTTTTTGAGTCCTTTGTTGTGTGGTTCTGCTGCTATTTGTAGTGGCTTTGCTTTTCTTTTTAATAAAATCAATGATTAAGAACAAAAACCTCGACCACAAAGTTAGATAAAAACTTTATTATCTTTAAAGAATAAAAAAATACTTTTTTTTTATAATGAATAAATAAAAGGTATTTATTTTCGATTTAAAAATTTCTCCAAATTCATACTTTTATATAAATATATATAAATATACCGTCTTTTATTTGATAAAAAATGGGTATTAGTTCATGGAATTTTACATTCTCGAAAAAAATGTAACATAAACTTCATTCTTTTGTTTGTGTTCATCTAAACTAACCGATAATTATTTAAAAAAAAACAAAGTGTGTAAGCGGTGATCGAAGTGGTAGCAAAAGTTGAAATTTCTAATAGCACTACAAAAACTAGAACAAAAATAAGAAGAAATTATTTACACAATTCAATTTTCTTTCTAGTAGTGTTAATATTTGATAAAATAAGGGGAAATCACATTATAACTTCTTTCTATAAGATTCAAAAAGTAATGTTGATTTTAAGACAATTTTTTTAATAATTATGAACAATATTCTCCCACATTTTTTTTCTTTCTTTTTCCATAATTTAATGTAATTTTCCCAACTCAGTTTAGACATTAAGACCAAATTTAAAAGATTACGTTTGGCATTGAAATAGTCTAATAGAACTATCGGAGTTTATAAAATAATGGTTTAAAATATTTGCTTATTTTTAGAATACATTTAATGTTATTTTTTTTCACTAAAAGATAAAATTTTCTAAAAATATATATTTTAAAGTTTACTTAGCAAAAGTTGATTTCCAATTTTATAAGTTTATTTTTCAAATCTCTTTTACATAGTAATGCAGAAAAAAATGATATTCAATAATAGTTTTAATGAAAATAAAAAATTCATGCATATTTAAAACAAAATTCATGTTTCGATAGCCTAAACAACTATAATACCAATTTAATTTATCTCAAATTTCATCGCAATTAAAAAAAAAAGTAACGTAATTAAATCACATCAAATAAAGAATAATACATAATAATAAGCAATAAACCTGGTGAACTTTCAAAAGCCTTTACGATTATTAGGAAAATAAATATGCCTTCCACGTTTATTAACTATCAGCAAATGCTAAACTTAAAATTGATGCGTTTGATTTCTTCTTACTAGCAGCCGCAAGAAGTTACAAAAAAAAACCCATGTATTCCACAATAACAGTAACGTATATATTTATTATTGTTTAATTGAAACCCATGACAGTGATGAAGATGTGAGAGAAAACTCCATATTAAGAATATAATTCAATTTGAATTCCATTAATTTCTAAATCACAATCAAACATACACAATAAGAATGTAAATAGAAAATCATATATTTTTTAATTACGCTTTGATACTACATGTAACTGACATTTAGAATTTTTAGAATAATATGATTTTATAAATTTAGAAATTTGAAATTAGAGTTGGTTATTAGGTTTGACATCACAATAAATTAATTTATTTCTTTTGATCTTTTTCTTTTAACTATACAAGCCTTAACTGATGGAGGCTATAAATTTTTTTGTGTGTTTTGTGTGTAACCCTAATGAGTATAGGGGATCAATTTATAATGATTAACCTTTAATCTGGTACATCTATTGGATAATCGAATGAATAGATAGGATTTACAATCTATTAAAGTAAAACTCATTCTAAGTTTTTTTTAAACATTATAAGACAATGGTTAAATTTCAATCTTCATCCCGCTATATATTTTTTTAAGATTATATAACAATTGGTGTTAAAAAAAAAAGAAGATTATATAAAAATGGTCAATTTTCAATTCTAGTCCTTATACTATGCTGAAATTTGAGATTTAATCTAAAAAGTTTAATTTTTGACATAATTTAGTACATTAACTTTTAAAATGTTATTAGTTAGTATACATACTTTATTCTAATTAGAATTATAGTTTGAAATTTAAGAAGGGTTAAAATCATTAAATTTTTTTTTGTTAAATTTAGATATTTAGGTCCATTACAATATCATTTTTTGTCACATGGCTATTAGGTGAGTTTATTTTTTTAATTTAAAAATTTTATATTGATAAATTTAACAGAAGAATTTTAATAATGTTAACCGCCAGTATGAAAACTAAAATTTAAATATATGAAACTAAAAAAATTGAATTATAATATAACCTTTAAAATTTTATTTTATAATTTATTTCGAGAAATTCAACCAATGCGAAGCAGGTGAAACCATACTAATACGAATAAATTAACCTTATTAATCTTAGAAAACCATGTTGGCGAAAGAAGACCTTAGAATATCATCCAACCATGTTCATTTGTTGACTAGTGTTTTGGGCTTTTTGTTGGGTTAAAATCTTGAACTTGCGATGAATCTTCTTAAGAGACGAATATGTCTTTCGCTCTTGGCTGCCCTTAAAAACCGAGACCTGGTCCAACTATGTTGAAATCTTTAGAATGAAGTACCTACATATCATTTCCTCTTAAATCGGTGATTTGAATTTATGTGTAATTATTTATAGTTACATGTACCATATTTAGATAGTTATTATAATTGATTAATTTCATTTAATCGAGTATAATTGGAGTATATTTATCAATTTTTAGAGTGAGAGTGAGAATTGAAGTAATTACACGTAAATTTAATTATCTTATGATTTTCCATACACTTATACAAAATTTAGCTTTAAAAATTATTTTTTAAACAAGTTTAAGTTGTAAAAAATATATTATATGTACGAATACACATGAGTATTTTAGATTATTATGGCAAAAAACTAAAATCTAAAGTTATAAATCCAAAAAAATTAGATTATAAAAAATAATTTATGTGTATTTTATAAAGTTATAACAAAAATATATATTATTTAAAGCTTAAAAAAATTATAAAGTTATGGTTAAAAATTTTATTATAAAAATTGAGTTATGTGTTATAAAAGTGTTACAAAAAGTTTTATAATCAAATGTGGATGGTTAACGACGGGGCTAAAATTTTAAAAATTCTTTTTAGTTTCTTCTTCAAAGAACAGAATGTCCATGGAGGTTTTAAGTTAGGTTTGGCCATGGTGGTTTTCCTATTGCATGGTATGTGATTTTGGCTCCATTTTTAATAATTTTTATGTTTTTGAGATTGTTGCAACTAGGTCCAACTAACTCGTACCTTCGATTTTGAAACTGTTAAAGATTTTGAATATTTTCATTGTTGAACCTTGTGATTTTAGATGTTAAATGATGAATTTGAAATATTAGTTGTTATTTAAAAGTATTTTATTAAAGTGATTTTTGATGAATTTGTCAATTAGGGACTAAATTGTTAAAATAGTAAAAATACAAGGATTTGTTGTGAAATTGTTGCATGAATGGGCTGCATTGGATAGAATAATTATTCGAATGGGCTCAATTTTGGGTAAAAATGGTTAATTTGCATGTTTTAGGCTTAGGGACTAAATTGAATAAAAGTTAAATTTTAGGGGTAATTTTGTAAAAATCTAAAAAATGACTAAATTGCATAAAGTACATTTTTTACTGTCTAAATTAATATATTGCATGAAATTATTAATTAAGATGAAGATCGGGTGGAAAATCGAGGAGAATGAAAAATTACTAAAAAACCCTTGTACTTTGACATTTCTGCAATTTAGCCAGGTAAGCACATAGGTATAGAATTGTACATACCTATAAATATAAATAATGTTAATGCTGATTCATGAATGTATATACTTATATATGATGTTTAAAATGTGAGCTGAAACTCAAAATATTATAACTAAATATAAGGAGAAAGGATTTATTAGAAAACTATTGAATATTTATGACGTATGATATATATGCGATTTCAGCATGATTATGAATTGTTACAACATGTGTATCAAGAAATATGAAAGTGATTATGTTAATCTTTGTGATGGCACATTGACAGTATGAATATATGTATTGATGTTATAGCATGTGTATGAAAACGATGAAGTGCCCTTGAATGATAAATATGTTTAAAGGAAATGGATTACATGAAATGCTTGGTTGAACGTAGTAATCACTAGGATACGATTGGCATGCTAATAGGGTTAGGATGCGCGCTTGTATGGGATTTGCACTTGGGTGCCCTTGTTTGCACTTCGGTGCCCCTGTATACACTTCGATGTCTTTATTCGCACTATGGTGCCCCTGTTATGCATTTATGATGCCTTTGGTGTGGTGTAGTTACCCGAGTATTCGAGTCAAGTAACTAGTTCGCCAGACTAACTGTGAATGGAATTTATAAAATTATTTTAATTTTAAAGGCTAATGTATAGTCAAGATATTAGTAAATGTTAAATGTTAAATGTTAAATGTTAAATGTTCGATGAATTACTTGATCATATGTGAATATCGTTATATTGATGATTATTATATTAAAGATATATGTTTATATACATATATAAATGAGTTTGGGTTGAATTATTATAGTACAAGAAGCATACGATGAATTATTTTCAATACTAAGCCTATAAGTGCTTCGTAAACGTATAACATGTATGATTAATTTATTCATTTAGCTTTAATCTTGTTTAGTGAAAGTAAGGGATTCTTGAATAACATGTTTATAGGAAAGTTTGAGACGAATGATGAACTACAGAATGATGAATTACATAATGATTATTAGTTAAATGTGAAAGAGTTATGTTAAAATGCACTAGCTTGTGGTTGTGATTGATGTTTAGGCTTATATCTTTTGAGTTATGCAAATGAAACGGGTGAGATTAGATATTGCAATGATAAGTTCATAGTTGTGACGAAATATGATGAAATAAAAAGAATTGTTGAGTTAATGACTTACTTGTAAGGAATAAATTTACTTATGTTGTAAATAGGTACACTGATTCGCAAATTGATAACGTAATTAAGCTTATGCTAAGTAAATGTTATGGTAAGTAAGTAAATGAAATGATTCACTATTTTAAGAAAAGGTTGATGATTATGTAATTCAGCTTATAAGACATTATTATGTTATAAATGGAAAGTATTCGGGATGTTAATGAACATATTCATTCGTGAGATGTTAGTTATATAGTTTGATAAATCTTGAAGCACTGGTATAGGTTTATTTATGACTTATAAAGTTCATATTTAAAATGGAATATTATGTTTAAGTTTGTACAAGCTAACTAAGCATTCATTGTTTATATGGTTGTGTAACAGCCCAATTTAGACGCTAGTCGAACAGTGGTTTCGTGACCACAAATCTGAGTCAGAAAAATATTTTAATATTATTTTTTCATGCTTATAGTATGTGAATTGACATGTGTGAAATTTTTGTGATTTAATTTATCCGTTTGTGTACTTAATTTGCAAAAAAAAGGGCTAAATTGCATAAAAAGTAAAAGTGGAATTCTTATTCTTAACATGTTAATTTGTTATGATTTGATTTATGGGAAGTCCTTAAAAGGTTAATATGCCATTATAAGGTTAGTGGACATTTATGTCCATGATTCAAGTGTTTTAAATTAAAATATCATTAAGGTTAAATTATTAATTCATTAAATCAAAATGAATTAAGTAAATAAAGCCAAAATATTCATCATTTTCAAGTGTTCTTCCACTGAAACTAGAAAGAAAATAAGGGTTTTAAAGCTTTCATTCATTCGACCTTATTCAAGCTTAATCAATGTATGTTTTTGTTTCGGTTTTTAATAATTTTTACGTTTTTGAGATTGTTGCTTTGAATACTAGCTAGCCCATGCTTGAATTTTGAATTTTTTGTGAATTTTGTGATTTTCCATTGATGGGAGCTTGTAGTTTTTGTTGTTTGATGATGAAAAATAAATATATGTTGTTAGATTGTCAAGTTTAATTAAGTGATTTTTATTAAAAATGCCTATTTAGGATTAAATTGTGAATTTAAAAAATTTAAGGGTCAAAATGTGAAATAAATGAAAGAAATGGGCTGCTAGGGACCTTAGTGAAATTTGACCAACCTTGGGTGTGGTGAAATCTTGAATATTTTGTGTTTTGTGAAATAGGGACTAAATTGTGAAAAATGTGAAATGTTAGGGGCTAAAATGCAATTTTCCCATTTATGTGTTTTTGGATAAATTTGAATAAATATATGATTAAAGAAGTCAAATTTGTATTAATTTAGATCAAGAAAAGAAGAAATTAGATTTGGATCGGGGGAAATCAAAAATTGTCAAATAGTCGTCCTGGTCCGTTCGCAAGTGAATAAATGATGTTAAATTGTATGTATTTATTTTGTACATAGCAGAATTGAATTGTATGTATGTATAATTACATTGCCGAATTGAATTTAGCATGGAATGATTTGTTACGAGCTTGAATCGATCGAATTATGACGTCCGAAAGCCCCGTTCGAACCTTAGGAATAGTTAGGATACATATGTCTTGACATAGGATTCTGATATGTGATTTCATGTAAGACCACGTCTGGAACGTTGGCATTGATTTGAGATTTATGTGTAAGACCCTGTCTGAGATAGTGGCATCGATATTTGGTTACATGTAAGACCTCGTCTGGGACGTTGGCATTGTACGAGCTTTTCGAGCTATTTTAGTATCCTTATTGATTCCGAATGGTTTAACGGGCAATGTTGAGTTAAGATCGAATGTGAAATTGAGCTAAATAGTTCAGGTACGTGTGAAGTTAAGTGTTCATGAAAATAAGGTAAGTATATTATTTGAGTTGATGATATAGTTCAGGTACGTGTGAAGTTAAGTGTTCATGAAAATAAGGTAAGTATATTATTTGAGTTGATGATATAATTATGCATATAAAAAGAGTGATTTATGTGTACATGAGATAGTTTATATTCGGCCAAATTAAAATATGCTAATGTTCAAATGTTAATTTATTTGCTTGACTTACTATGCTATCCAAGCTTACTGTGTGTTTGCACGTTCGTTGTTTTATAGATTTTGGAAGCTAGTTATGAGCTCGAGGATCATTAAGGAAATCCATCACACTATCGATCGCTTTTTCGGTATTTTTATAAGCTTGAAAATTTTGAACATATGGCATGTATAGGTTAGCATTAAAGTAATTGTATTTTAAATTTGTCTAAAAGGCCGAAAATGGCTAGAGATGATGCTTATAGTTATGCATTTTCGGTTATGGTTTATGTGTGTGATGTGTTTGGTATATGATTTTGGTATGAAGTAATGATATATATATCTTATGATTAGTTCACTTAGTTAAGCTTGATATATGATTGATGAAGCTGTTTTGGTTGTGGATTGTTAATAATGCTAATGATAGTGATTTTCAGTCATGTATTAGCTTAAATTTAAATATAAATGATGGGTTTAATCTAATTTGTGGTTCGGAAATAGTGATTTAATCATGTAGTTAATTGTTTAGTTATATATTAATATCAAAATTTGTTGTATTCGTTATGTGTGAACTATGCTATACTATGGTTACTTTGAGTCAAATTGAAATGGTATGGTTGCATTAGTGAAATGGTTTAGAAATGGTGAATAATGTGTATACGTATATTTGGCTAAAGTATTAGATTCATCTTAATGAGTATGTGATATGATTTATGTTATATATTGAATTTATCTTAGATGACCGAATATGCGGATAATTGATTAGTTATATGTATGATTTTATAATGTGAATTGGCTATATAGGTTTGGTTTATAAATGAAAATCGAGGAAAGTGTTTAGGTTAATTTTGCTAGCCGAATTGTTAAGAAGCAAGTTGGTCTTGTGTGATAATTTGGTACAATGTGTAATATGTGTAATAAACATAATTTGATTCGACATTTGTATATATGAATTACGATGATTTGAATTGATTCCACGATTACATTATAAACATGCTATATTGGTTATCTGATTAGTTAATAAGTGAATTAAATATAGGTTTATATTCGGCTTGTAATAGGTTTAATTAATAATTTATGCCTATGAAGTCATTGGTTGTGAAATGATTAACCTTAATAGCCGAATAAGTAATGAATGAATTTGCTAAGTGTGTTTAAATCTTGACATGGTGATTAGCCTATAATATTATTATGGATAATTCGACATTGGTGTTTATTATAGCTTATGGTTTTTGTGGTGATTAGTGCATGTTTCAACAAAGCTAAATGTACATAGAATATGTTTTAATTATGCAATGTTATGTTTGTTAAAATTTTAAGACTCGATATTTGATTAAGTTACGAGCATTGAGGTGATTAAATTTTTAGTTGTGAAATGAAATGATCATCTGTATGAACTTTGATATGACTGGTAATGCCTCGTAACTCTAATCTGGAGACGGATACGGGTTAGGGGTGTTATATTTGATTGGTATCAGAGCTACGGTTTAGTCGATTCTAGGACTAACGTAGCGTGTGTGAGTCTAGCTATACATGCCATATTTTTATACTGCGATAGTGTGATAATTCCTGACAATTAAAATATGTTTTCGTATAGTAAATGGATCCCGATCGAGCCGTAGCAGATGACATGGAAAGTAATGCACCCGCTCCCGTTCAAGGGACAGTGCAATCTGATTCTAGACCTATTTCGAGTAGCCATGAGGGAGAGGCTAAACAAGCCTTCTTCAAAATGATAAACGAGTGGTTCACAGAGTTTGTACGAATGAATCCGGCTGTTCAACAACCTCCACCCTGCCTAAGCCCCCTCAGACTTCTGTTGTGCCTCCGAGTATGAATCCGATTCTGATGAATAAGCCTCCGGTCGATAAAATCTAAAAATATGGGGCCGAAGAGTTCAGGCCCACTAATGATGACGATGCTGAGAGAGCTGAGTTTTGGCTCGAGAACACAATCCGAGTGTTTGATGAAATGTCTTGTACTCCTAATGAATGCGTTAAATGTGCCGTTTCTTTGTTGAAAGATGCAGCCTATCAATGGTGGAAAACTCTGACTTCTGTTGTTCCGAAAGAACGAATTACTTGGGATTATTTCCAATCTGAATTCCAAAAGAAATATATCAGTCAGAGATTTATTGATTAGTAAAGAATTTCTGGAGCTAAAACAGGGTCGTATGTCTGTTACGAAATATGAGCGGGAATTTTTTCGACTGAGCAGATATGCTCGGGAATGTGTATCGACCGAAGCAATAATGTGTAAAATATTTGAAGACGGGTTGAATGAAGACATTAAACTTCTAGTTGGTATTCTGGAAATAAAAGAGTTCGTGGTACTAGTCAAGCAAGCATGCAAAGCCAAAGAGCTCGGGAAAGAGAAGAGAAAAGATGATTTCGAAGCTAGAGATTCACGAAAGAGATCATCGGGTAGGTCATTTCAGTCGGCATCAAAGAAATTTCAGGATGATTTTAGTCGTTCAAAGGCTAGTATGGGTTATTCTAGACGGGATCGAGATACACCACCTGTGAGTTTGAAAGCCACGTCGATTGCTAGTGTTGGTAACATTCGGCTGAACTAACCTGAGTGCAGGCATTGGAGTTTTAAATGTTTTCGATTTAGTCTTGAATTGTTTCTAAAGTGTTTCTAAGGCCTCGAGGGCTCGAAAAAGCAACGTTATGCATGTGTTTGAATGGGATATGATGTGTTTTTTTTCAAATGATTGTAATTGAATGTTTTAAGTTAAAACTTTCTGGTAATGCTCCTTAACCCTATTTCGGTGATAGATACATGTTAGGGGTGTTACACCACAATTCATTTGTCTCAGTGAAAAATGATTTAAATACTATTTTATATTAATTGAATTTTCATGAAGGAAAATATAATGACTACCATGAGAAAAAATAGTTTTATATTAGAAGAAAAAATTTATTCAAAAGAGATTAAGGATATTCTATGAGGGTAACACACTTATGAAAAGGTCATTGGACGAGCACTTGGTAAGTAGCTTTCCTAATAGTATCTAATACGAGAGAACCCAATTATGGTACTATAGTGAAATGACTTCATGACTAAATAATGTTGTAATTAATAGACTAATAGCTGAAATTTAATTACAAATTATTTGAGTCCCAAATATATATGTCCAATCGATCCCTCTATTAGCTCGAGATAACTAAAAACGAATTGCATGTAGAACCAATAATATGAAATAAATGAAAATGATGAAGTAAGAGAAATAGATCACATGTATCATTATTCACAGTGAATGTGTTCTCTCGCTAAGTATAAAATTTCACTTATAAAATATTTTAAGTTCTTCGAATTATTATTTAATTAATTGTAATTAAATAATTGAAGTTCAAAGTGAGAATTAAATTAATTAGTCATTACAGATTTGTTGAATAAGACAATAAAATATATTTTCATCATAGATTTTAATACGATAAAATTTTCATGACTTTAACAGAATTAAAATTGAGTTGAGAAAATAGTTTAACTGAGAAATTAATTTAGTTAATTTAATTAAATAATTTAATTGATTAAATAAATAATATTTTTGAAAATAGAAAATAAATATTGGATTGGATAAATTATAATTAGAGAAAAGTCCAGATAACACATATAATTGGACCCTATACATGAAAGGCCTAATAGGGCTATATTACATGTAAGGGGTGACAACCCTATTGTATCCCTAAGGTAGACCGCTGCCCCTTATACTTATAGTAGAAGTTGTATTTTCTATTAAAATATTATTATTTGATTAGGCATTATTCGAACAGAGCTTTTGTATTGATTTTCTATAAATATGAGCCATGTGTTAAGCTTTACACACATATTGTTTACGTTGTTATTTTGTCAGAAAATGATGGTAATTTATTTTTTACAGAATAAATTATATTTTATGAGAAAATCACATAATTTTGGTATAGAGAGGTGCAATTGGTTTATGACACTTTGAGCCCATAATCAAAACAGTTTGTGGTTTGAGAATAGCCAAAAAGGTCACTTGATAGAAAGACGAGATACGATAAACTATCTGAGAAAAAGAAGTTTTTTCACCAATGCATTGTTGAAAATTTTAGTGTGGATAAAAATGATTGCCTTAGATTTCGTAATCGGATCTATGTCCTTGAAGATTTCGAATTGAAGGAACTATGCATCCTGGTGGTCTGAAGATGTATTGTGACCTACGAGAAATGTATTTGTGGTTCAGAATGAAAAAGGAGATTGTTTAATATGTAGTAAAATGTTTAACCTGTCAAAGGGTTAAGGCCGAGCACCAAGTTCCCCTTGGGTTGTTACAACCTATCTCTATTTTGGAATAGAAATGGAACGAATCACAATGGATTTTGTAGTTGGTCATCACCGAACAAAAGAAATGTCATTTGGCTAATAGTGGATTGACTGATTAAGTTAGCTTCCTAATAGTGAGAATTGATTGGTCACTTGACAGTCTCTGGACATACTAACCTCTAGAGTGTGAATACTACAACTAAAGATGTGGAATTGAGGCAGTGTCTACAAGTATACAGGTCAGGTTGTAATATAGTTACAACTAAGTATGTGAGTACTAGATTAATTCTAACCTAAATGCCAATAGATCTAATTAGTATTTTAAATAAACTATATTACGAATAAACACAAATCAAGGTGTTTTGGTTTTTATAATTAAAGAACTAAAGATAACATAAGCAATAGGAGTATTCATAAAACTAGATTATAAACTGGATCAACTGTAAACATGGGTGATTAGCTCGCTTTGGTAGTCATAACCAACTATTGTCTCGAGTTTTCTTGTTCAATCAACTAGTCAATACCCCAGCAAGATCTTCTGATACGTCCACTGAAATACTGAGTCGGCAAGAACTACTTATCTTTTGACCTCACAGTCCAAATCGAATCAGTGTTAAGGTGTTCATGGATAGGCCATAGCAAATTTGGTTTAATTTCAACCTTGATGACTTCCTAGGGTTATCAGGCCTAGGGTTTAAGTTCTTCCTTTTTTGAACAACTGATCGGTTAAGAAATCCCTACAAAATAGTTAATTATTCATGCCTTCACTTGTCAATCCCCCATAAGAGGATTAGTTCCTCATGGAATCAATAAACATTATAAACTTGATATTGAATATATGCATAAAGAATAACACAAGAGTAGAGTTTAGAGAATCCTGTTTGTATTTGATATATGAAGTATTGAAATCCTCAAACATTTGATTGGATCTACAAATCAAGTTCTCCGAATAACACGAATGAAAAGAATTGAAAAGAAGCCTAAACCCTAAGAGAAAGAAAAATAAACTGAAAACTAAATTTTACAAAGGAAATTAATAATATGAAAATTTGTTCTTTAACAAGTTGTTAAAAGCCTATTTATAGATTTAGGGTTGCCGTCGTCCTCAACTCTAGGTTAGCTGACGCTCTTGCATTTAACTTTTGATTGTTTGGACCAAAATGCCTGTGACTTGTAAGTGTTTCCCTACAGGACTAGTGTCGTGACACCCTAGTGCCTGTGTTGCGACATCGAAGGTAGTATGCTCAGGTTCAGGGTAGCTTCAGGGGTGTGTCGTGACATCAAATGGTTGTGTCTTGACACCAAAGGTAGGCTTGAGATTCTTGCATTCTGCTCTCTATGTTGCGGCATCGAACTTCCCATGTTGCAAGATAGCGACCGATATTGAGTTTGTAGGCCCTCTGATGGTCTCCTGCTCACTCACTAAGTACATTAGCTTACCTTTAGGCCTCATTCGATCCCTAAGGTCAATAAAACACTCCTAATACAATTCTTATTGGATTTAAACTAACTAGAAAACTTAACTAAAACATAATGAAAATGCTTATATTCAAGCTCCTCAAATGCGAAAACTAGTTTAATCAGCTACACCGAATTACGGCAGATCAAACTCCCCCACACTTAGGTTATTGCTTGTCCTTAAGCAATGCAAACAAAAACATCAAATTAAAAGACGACCCTTGAACAAGTATAGTACAAACTTTGGTTTTGGAGTACATAACTAGACATTTCTTATTTGCACATAATCTTAACATGATATATAGCTGACTAACCACTTTTGATATCAAACATCTAAGTTCAGTATATTATAAGGTACACAAACATTAAGGTTTTCAAATTTATAGATCCATCAATAAATTATACATGCAATTTCATTATCCTAGCAGAATGCAAACGATTGTAAATGCAATTATCTAATATGATGTCAATTCATGAATAAGTCTACCTAGATCACATAGGGCTTTTCGACTTGTAATGTTCTAAGGCTTAGGACAAGTATGAAATTCAAGAATAGTAAGTATCAAAATAGTTTCAAACATAAAAATCATTTTGCACATCGTATTGTTCCCTATTCTCCCCCATTAGGAACCCTTTACCCACTCACCTTTCTCTTTATCCTACCTTCCTTATTTCTTTATATAGAAAGTTACGTCATAATATAACAACTACGACTAGCTCGCGAGTTTTTGTTCACTAATGAATGAATTTTTCTACTCTTGTGACTTTGTCACATTTTTTTCCTTTTTCTGTACATCTCACTCATAAATGCTTTTATTTTTCTTTTTCAAGTACTTTTTCTATTCATTTTGCTTTTCTTTTTGTATTTTTTATTTTATTTGGCACATAATGGCTAACTTATGATCACTATATCATATTGTTTCTTTCTATTTCACTTTTGTGACACCCTAAACCCGATCGGGACGGGCCAACCCTAATTTGAAGCGTAACATTAGCCAACTAAGTGACTCTCTGGCTAACAACCACCCAAGGCACACCCCGAACTTATATGGAATCAATCTTATCCATTTCTTAGTTATTTATTAATGCAAAGGCAATTTGTGAACCAATTTTAAAATTTTTATAAGTAATTTAACCTAAGGGCATTGTTGTCATTTTACCACTTATGGTTAAAGTAACTCAAATTTAGATCTATACATTTACCAACCATCTTTTAGTCAATTTATGTAAACCCTAAAAAATTCAACTTAATTCGAGTTTATTTTCTATGTCTAATTCAAGTTTTATAATTAAAGACTAAATCATAATAATTTCAAACTATCAGTACTATACCCAAATATTAAATTGACTGCATTTATAACAAATTTTTATCAATTAAAAGTCTAATACTAAAATTTTATTAAGTTTCTTTATCATTTGAGGCTCTAATTAGTCTTATCAAGTTATAGGACTAATTTGTAATTTATACGAACTAGAGAACCAATTTAAAAAGGCCAAAATTCAAACCCCCAATAATCCACTGCAATTTTTTGTGTGAAAAATTTGATTTTAAACCTGATTTTGAGTATTTTAATGGCCAATTAAACCCGATTTAGCTACAATTAAATATCATACATATTCATACACCTTCAATTAAATTTATTGACACTAATTAAGCCTCAATTAAATAGAATTAGACATTCAATTTCATTCATATCACCCACCAATTAATTCAAGCAATTGGTGTGCCTTAGTCGCTAGTAAACCACTCCATGGAAGCTTCATTTAAATAATGGTTAGTGTAAATATCATGTCTCACACACCATGTTATCAATCATCGTGTTATCAAGCAACAATACACTGTAAATTATTCAATAGTCAAACTCAAACATGAATATATGATATTATAAAACCATCTAAAATTAAAAATGTCTAATCTCTAAGTCCAATTACAATCAAAATTAAACTAAGTCCCGAAAGTTCAACAATGCCCGATTAACATCTCTAAAACGTGTAACTAAATCTCTATCGAGCCTTAATCTCTTGGAACTCTCTTGCTCGGCTCCTTAGCTCCTCAATTCCATCAATTAACTGCACAAATGTGAGGGTGTGAGCTTAAAAAGCTCAGTGAATGTCAATAAAAAATGAGTAAATTAGCACCCAAATCATACTTAAATTGAAACCAATCAAATACAAATTTTCGATCACAATATCAATCCATAATAGTTCAATGTCATATGCTCAACCATGTATCAAAAATCATAATTAATCATGGCATATTATCATCAATTTAGCATATAACATTTCATACATTTATATTGCCATATACAATCATGACTTAATCGGGTGATCATACACCGAATAAACGAATCTCCCTACTCCTAATTAGAATCAGAATCAGTCCCAGATTGAGCGGGCTGAGGCCACACGCTCCCTTATATCGCCTCAGATCAGTCCCGTTGAGTGGAGATACAAGATCAATACTCCCTTATGTACTCCAAATCAGTCCACCAAGAGCCTCATTACTTACAAATAACATATTAATATGGTGAGTGCTCACAAATCTTATGGCATGCCAACTATATCCAATGGATCCACCATGTTATAATGCCAATATAACCAATCAATCATAACATAATTTTAGTCAATAATGTGCTCAATTCAAAGTGCCAAAATGGATATGTGAATCAAGTAACATAGCTATTTTAACATCAAATTAAATCTAGCATACCAATTACCTATTATCAATGTTCATTTATCAATTGAAATATCAACATACCATGAACACAAAACTCCAGCATGCTTACTTAGTTCACCATTATAATCAATCAAATCAATCACATAAAATCACTAGAAGCTCACTTACCAATACTTAACAAAAATTTAATCACTTAAACATATATCAATAATCTTACAAAATTAAAAAACCAAAACTCAATTAAATATTTGCAATTAGTAATTAATCATCCAATTAAGCATAAGTGAGGGTCAATTTACCAAATAGCCCTTTAATAACGCTCACCACAGAACTAACTCAACCACAACCATGTGATCAACCAAGAAAATCCAAGCTTCAATTTCGATTAGCTCGATCCTCTTCAAGATTCAGAGTTTCAACAGAGATAAAATAGATATTACTACCTTTTAAAAGATATAAGAAACACAAATTTTCATCAACTAGGCTACACGAAATTATCATTCAAAGTTACCTTACCGGATTTGCATCATCAAGTCGAAAACTTGTTTCCTCACAAAATCGATCACTCGAGCCCTCCTAAGCACTTCCAAGCATCGGTACTAGACCAAATAAACATACACTAAGCATCAATTTCACATTTAAACCAATTTCACAAAAATTCAAAAAACCAGTTCATGAAGATGATGAAATTCGAATTTATTTAAATTACCTTACAAAACATGATTAATCTTGATCAATAAGATCAAAACCTTCTAATAGATCCAGTTTGATTTGAAACATCCATTGATTTGTAGATTTCCTCTCAAAATTCAAGATCCACCATTAAAGTACCTTAAGCTTTTGAAGAAGATGACATTGATAAAAAATTATGTAATTATCACTCAAATAATGTAAAATATGCTTCTAATCATCATAAAAATAAGTTTAGAAATAATAATTACCTTTGATTCATTCTAAATCCTTTGATTGAAAATCTTGACCAAGTAATCTTAAGAAATTTCAGAATATTTTTGGCTACTTTTGTGAATAATTTCGGGTGAAAAGATAGAGTATTTTGAGAAGAAAATTTGTTGAATCTATTTTCTGATGGTATCTCTTTAAAACCATGCAAAGAAAACGAATTTTATAGCTCTCTAATTTGATGTAAATGGTGTGAAAAATAAGCTAGATGCATTGTGTTTAAAACTGAAACAAACCACTAGAAATTTAAAAATTCAAAAATTTGCCCAATGGCTACTCCCACATTTCCTTTACTTTACCAATCGATCCTTTCCTTCAAAAATTCTGAATTTAAAGGTTTATTTTCCAAATAAATACTCCAAAATTTCCCTTATTTTACAATTAAATCAAATTTAATTAATATTTAAATTTAACTCAAATTAACCCGCAAGTCAAATTACTTTAAAATTCTTTTTTGACCCAAATTAATTATTTTCACTAATAATTATTTAATTACTTTAAAATAAATTCTCCAAAATTATTTTTATTTTTTCAGATTATTGTTTAATTGATTTTAGATGAAATTAACCTCGTAATTTAAATTAAAAAATTACTATTAACCCGATAAATTTCTAAATTTACGCTCAGAACCCGAAAAATATACCCGAAACTACTAGACCTAGTTTAGGGATATTACAACTCTTATTTTTACAAAATCCACCTTGATGGATCTACTTAACCCTCAATATGTATGACTAGACGCTTATGGTCGTGCAGTTCAGGACCAAGGAAAAAGGGTAAATACAAATTAACATTTTGGGGTCGGGTTTTGTATGAAGGTTCATCAAGAAGTGTATTCTGACTGAAATATAGGTACTAAAGATGAATAAATAGGGTTTGTATGAAGGGTTTGTATGAAGGTTCATCAAGAAGTGTATTCTGACTCAAATATAAGTAATAAAGATGAATAAATAGGGTTTTTTTTTACTCTGGGTGTATACCAAACAATGCCTTAGGTTATCCCTAGGTATCTCAATATTCACAAATTTAATCAATCAAACAATCACAAATTCAACAATCTATCATACATACTAGCATGCTCATTTCGCTATATTTTCTATATCATTTGGTATATTAAATTGCTCAATGCCTATTTACAGTGTAATATATAGAACTTAGTACTCTAATAAAAAAAATTAAAATCATCTACTAACATGTCAAATTTATAGTAAATTCAATTAACCTATATACATGCTCCTAACCAATCACTTGTATTTCTACAAGCTCAAGCACACATTTGACAATAGAAATTAAAAGAAAACTGTAAAAATATTTCCTATGTTACCCCCACACTTTAGATAGCACATTGTCCCTAATGTGCACCACTATAGATAATGAAAGAAGTTACTCGATCCATCGTGACATTGCCGCAGTCTAATGGTGGGTGCTTCCTTCCTTTTTTCGTTACAAGCTCTTAAATTCCGTGCTTCTTTCATGTGAGGTTCCTACAAAGAAAACATGAAACAACGAAGAATATATATATAAATCTACTGTTAACCTACTCAGAAATAAAATTTTTCCAAAATTAATTACAATCCAAAAATAAATATAAAAATTTTGGTCAATCATCATCCTCCTCGAAATCCATCTCATTCCCTTCCCCTTCACATTTGTCATCTTCGCTATCCTCCCTTTCCTCATTTTTTTGTTCTTCTGCTTTATGATAGGAATGCCTTGGACGAAACATGTCTTGCAAATAGTTTAATACTTTCCTATTGTTCTGTCGTGCAAATTCTTGAAGAACTGAGTCTGTTTCTTTCATCCATCTTATCATCCATTCCATTTATAGAATGCTACTCTTACCAATTTCTTTTTATTTTAATTTTCATTTGAATGAGGCCAGGAAGTCCATCTTTTATTTCTGGATTTTGTTCCAATCCCTTATTTATTTATGTTGAAGCTCCGTATATTACGTGTATAATGTATCCCTTATGATACTTTTGGATGGCTTCATGAACTGTTCAATAGTTTTCATTGAAACTTCGGCTCTTTTGCACAAGGCCGCCACTAAGTGGGGAAAGAAAACTCCCACTTTTTGGTCGCTAATACATCTTTTCATGTAGTGGTAGATCCACGTCCCTATGCATACCTATTTCTTTTACAAAACAACATATAACAAAACTGCTCAAAAAGTGTTGACGTTAGAGGCATTTTCAATAGTATTCTAACTAAAAGAACTAACCTAGATCAAGAAATATGTTTCAAGGTAAACAAGAACCAATATAATGGAACAATAAATTTCTAGTTGAAACACGTAACCTTGTCTGAAAGCTTATGATTCCATGTGAAGATTCATTGCAATTCCTTGTTGATGTGGAGTATTTTTCCAACACCAAGTGAAAATACAAGAAAAATAAACAAAAGAAGATGAAAAAGAAAATAGGGTTTTTAAGGATTTTAAAGGTTTGGGGGGGGGTTTAGAAAGAGTTTAAGGTTAATGAGTGTTTCAAAACAAGTTAAAAGTGTTTTGGGTTTAAAATTTTGGTATTTTTAGGTTAAAAATCAGGTTAAATATGGTGAAAAACTGATGGATTGCGCGATGGGTTAGGTTGACCCTTGCAGGAATTTGCAGCGATGTCACGACATAGGGTTCCATATCGCGACGCCCTTGATAGGTTACCGATTTCGTGACAACCGGGGTCGATGTTGTGACACACTTTGAAATTTTTGTATTTTGGGGTAAACTGATTACTTTGTCGTTACACAGAGGTGCTTTGTCAAGACATCGAGCTGAGTTGCTCGATTCCTTAAGTTTGTGATCAGTGTTGCAACACAGAGATTCCATGTTGTGATACTGACTCTGTTTTGGCCCCTCCTCTTGAATTTCAAAGTGTTCGGTACATACATATCCTACTTTAAAACAATGCAAATAAAACAAATATTAATATAAATGAGTTTTGATGTACTGCCCCCACACTTTAGAGCATACATTGCCCTTATTGTAAAATGATTAAAGCTCAAACAAGAAAACTTCCCTAAGGAGGTCAAATCCTTGTTGATGTATTGACATCGAGGTTTGTTTGCTCTAACCGGCCAGGTAGTACCTACAAGAAAATACTATGACAAGAAATATGAAATATGAAATATAATATTAAGGAAAATAAATTAATAAATAAAATAAACACTATAGCGATATAATAAACGAAACAATTTACAACAAGAAGTGGAAGTTCTTTAAAAATAGGGATGCTCCGTGTGGCCACCATAGAAGACCTTCTAGCTGGTTCTCAAAACTTTAATTCGACATTTGTTCCTTTATAGATATATATGAACCAGCCTCTCCGGTCGATTCCATTGATAGTGCCTTATTTTCGACTGACATGACATCAACATTGTGAGCCATTTAGTACCAAACATGAGAGGAAGAAACTAGAATGTTAGCCTAAATAATTAAGAATTTAGCAAATCGGTAATATTTCTAGCTCTTTCGTACCTTTTGATTGAAGAAAAGGAAGGAAAATCTGAGGTTTTCAACATTATTTATTTTGATCTGTGAAGATTTAAGTTATTTTTACCATTTAAAACTCCTCTGCATGCGCATGAATTAAGGTTTTCTTACATATGAAAGTCTATGTTTTGATCTTTATATGGTTGTTATGTTTATCTAACCAAGAAATAGGAGGCCCGAGTGATAAAGGGAAGGCTAAGCAGGTGTAAGTTGTGTCAACCCCTAAGTATCTTGTTGGTGAGTTTTTGAACTCAAGTCCTTAGTGTTTGTTTTATTTATACCAGTATTGTGTTGTTGTGGTATGTTTGACTTCTTGTTCTACTGATGATGAGGAGTTGAGTTTTTGTGGGATATTTGTAATGAAGCATGCAAGGTAATGATCTACAAATGCATATATTGTGTATGTATAAGTTTGTTATTTTGATGAACTATCAGTAGTAAAGTAATTACTGAAGAGGTTATCATTGAAATGATTTGATAGGTGATATGTTTGGTATGATCTGTGTTGTATTATTAATAGTATGTTTAGTTGAATGCTTATTATGTGTCAAACGTGGAAATGAATAATATGCGGAGTGTGGAGGTATAAAATGGCAGATGGAAGTTAAAAAAAATGACATATTGTACAGCCTGTGCCACATGTTATTGGTTTTGCGAAGGTACAGGTAGGTTGTACAGAGAATGTATACGCATGATATTTGGTTTTGAGGAAGTTCAGTTACATTTTACAGAGATATATGCACACATGTTTACGATAACCCTACGTGGGTTCTTTCAATTATGATACTTTGCGGAGTCTAAGGATTAAAGGCTCATGTTTATAAGCAAATCCATGGCCATGAAATATGAAAGTTATGAAAGTTCGCTAAACTTATTGTCTAACTTTTATGTCAAAGTTATATGTGGGACTTCATCATATGAAGCCTGCGACACATTCCACCATATCTATGAATCTGCATTATGAGTCTGCCATATCTATGAATCTTCTTATATGAATTCGTATGTATGAGTTCGCATATAATGATTCACATCTAGAAATTTGCATGAAAGAGTCCGTAAGATTTTTCGCCAAGTTAACCCGAAATGACTCTCTTCATTTGTTGGATTTTCTGCTAAGATTATATGTAATAAGTCTGTATAAATAGACTATATGCTTTATGTTCTTCCATAGAAGGAATTCTCATGCATTATGTGACGCGCCTCTGTGTTGTTCAAGCCCTAGCATAAGCTATGAAATATGAATTCACAAGTTTTGTCTAAACGAAACCAATGGAAAATTCTAAATATAGAAATATAAAGGGAAGTAACTTTATTATAAAACCCACTAAGTTCCTTATGAACTTACCATGTTTCTCTCCTTTGTTTCAGGTATTCTAAATTGTTGTTCATAAGAAAAGGGGAACTAAGCTAGAGTCTTCAAAGTCTAGCGTGAACATGTCACCTTTCGTTTTATAACGTGTGTAGGAATTGGGGCAACTTGTAATCTTAAAATTCTGTTTTGTATATGGATAAACTCTTTAATCTTAGTTCAAATTGTAATTAGACATATGGGGTTAAAATCACATTAGAAATAAAAATGCCCCTTTTTATTAATAAGATCACACCATTGCCAATCTTAGTTCAATTTGAATCCTTTTTATTAATAAAATCAATACAATGTGTTAAAATCTTGAATCATTACATAAAAATCCCATATTGAAGATCAATTAGAAAAACTTACTTATCGATCGCCTATACAAATTCACTTTTCCTAAAGTGAGATTTCAGATCTGAATAGTTCGAGAAGTAAGTTTTTCTAATTGATCTTCAATATGGGATTTTTATGTAATGATTCAAGATTTTAACACATTGTATTGATTTTATTAATAAAAAGGATTCAAATTGAACTAAGATTGGCAATGGTGTGATTTTATTAATACCATTGTCTCCATCAATATTGCTAATGTGATCTTTGAGATTTGGCAATAACGTTTAGTTCGAGTTTAGAGGATTATATTTAGTGGTATTAGAGCCCAGTTCAAAACTCGAACTGTGGTTTATTTTTAAAGTTTGCATGCATATCTAATAAAGGGGCATTTTTGGAAAAATTCAAGCCACAGCTAGAAATCTACTTTTTACAATAGTTATCTTTTTGTCAAAAATTTGAGACTCCGAAGTCGACCCAGGATATGTATTTCTTATATAATGAAACTCTAGAATGTGAAACTCTAGATTATGAAACTATAAATAGTGAAGCTGCAATGAAACTATTAGACTAAAAAGATTCAAGATTAATAACGAAAACTCGTTTCTAATTTGTCAAATAATTTCATAAAACTTAATCATTCTATAGAGAAATGAATACTCGTGGAGTATGAACCTGAGGTATGAGAGCTTGTGGAGAGAAAGGTCAAGGGACCCAATTCAATTCGTCTATGTCACAAGTGTGCACTCTCGAGCCAATGGCTAAACATGTTGAACATGCACCTACCGTCAATTAGAGCCATCATGAGCTTGTTGACGATGCTATGTGGCAGGCCATGCTTAGAATGCTACAACAAGTAATGGGAACTCAAACTGTGTTTGGAAGTCGAGGGACTATTGCTAAGAGGCATTGTTGGGACGACTCATACCGTAGCTAAATATTGGTTGGAAGTGTAACGCTTAGGTTTGTGCAAGTGTACACAGTCGTTATCAAGTAATAAGTAAGTATTGAGTTATCGTCTCCATATGTATTTTATTTGTGCTAAGTCACTTAATTTGTAAAATTATATTAATAATTTGGTAAATAAAAACACAATATAGTTGAGAACTGGTGATTAAAATATATTAAACTAAATGCAATGATCCCTAATGCCAATTATCCTAAGTATGCAAACTATATGATTGAAATAGATTTTAAGTAAAATTAAACACAATTTGCAACAATTATAACATAAATAAACTAGGAAAATTACTTTAATTAAACTCAATTTATTATCGACATGTTTAATAACATTCAAAAAAATATTCCATGGCAACTCAATCTTTCATAAGTTTGGAAACCACATTAGGTCCTTTTGGAATCCTTTACTTAGTAAATATGCATTTTACTTATCCTTATTTACTAAGGGTTTCTTAGCATTCGTGTGAGGTAACAGGGACGTGTTAGGTTTGAAACAATTTAATCACACAAATCTAAAAACTATGCAAATAACAGAGCTTGGTTAGAGTTGTTATGCAACCTACAATTTAATTATGTTAGGATCTAAATTGAGCATGCACATTTCAATTATGCGTCCATTAGCCGTCATCTGGTTAGGATCGCTCAGCTAATTCAGGTGCATTTTAATCACGTATGAACGAAATACAGACTTGATTCTAATTGAAAACATGATCGATTGAGGTATAAACATTATAAGCATGAATCAAATAAATATTATTTAATCAAAGCAATCATCCTAGCTTAAATAAAATTAAGCTAACATCGTTGTAAACAAGAACAAAGAACACATAGCAAACATCTTTATATTAAGTTAAAGAAAAGAAAGATTAAACCCAATTCAGAGTGGCTGTAACCCAAGACTCTGACTGACAAGACTCCTTCGCTCCTTTACTTTGCTCATTTGTTGATGGTTCTCCAAGGTGGCAAACCAAGGGTTCTTTAAGAGGCTTTATTGCTAAAATTTCTATGAAGAGATGATGCTAGGCGTGGGGATGGAATAGGCTAAGAGAAAAAGAGAGAATGATGCTTGATGGGTGCTTGAGAGGGACTTATTTATAGGTGAGAAGAGAGAGATAGTTTGCTAAAAATAGGAGTTTCCATCTTTTGAAGCATCTTCCAGGGGTGGTCGGCCATAATTTTAGCAAGTTGAGCTAATTTTTCCTTAATTTTTGATCAATTTGAGTGCCACAATAACTCAGGACTGAGACTCGATCAAGTACAAATCTTTAGGTAAATGTCTAATTTCTTCAACTCTTCAAGGACCTTGTGTAATTAAACCAAAAAGTGGTTTATGGACAGCCATGTGCAGTCGAATTTTGGGTTGACTTGGTCTCCAATTTGGATGGTTTTGTAATCCAGCAAAGCTATCAGACCTATCCAAAATAAATCAACAAGTCTCATGAACTTGTTGTTTGTGCATGAACCTGCACATGTCCATCATAATTGACAGCTCCGATTTCTTTGAAGTACTGGCAGGAGTCGACATTGGAGTTGTAAATTCTGGTTCAACACTTAGCTTGACTGGCTCTTCTTCTAGCTCAACCCTAGGTTTAGGGTTTTCAGCTCTTTTAGCTGGTTCATGACAATTTGGTTCCTTATCAGATTGTTCTTCTTCAGTGTCTGTAACTGAATCAGCTTTAGTTTCAGTTTTATTTGTTGACTCTTTGGTTTCTGGCTCAGTTGGTTCCTCTTGCTCGCCTTGATTCAACTCATGCACTCTCTCTACTAACCTTTCAAGATCATGACTTGTAATGCACCCTCGAACATATTGCCTCTTCAAATTTGCTTGTGTGTTTTAACACGGGCCCTTAAGCAAAGTGAACTGATTAATGATGGGAAATAAGCACTTCCTGCCTTCTTTTTAGCACAATCGTGAATCTCCTTGAGGATAATTTTCCCAACATTAATGGACTTTTCTGTCAAAATTGCATATAAAAAAAGCATTCGTTCCATCTAGATGGTGGAACTATGTGAGATAGGCATAAAACTATAGTGAACGAAATAAAACCATACCTTTGCTACAGGTTTTAAGTATTCTATTCGACAAGAATGGTTCCCTTACTTTCTTATAATCCATTGGGATCCCGGATTTGTCACAACATTAAGAACTTGTCGAAGAAAATCCCAATTGATATTGTTCATCATAGGGTAGTACTCATCTTCTTCAACATCAGGTAAATTAAACAAATCATTAATGGAATTAGAACTAAGAGGTACCTTTTTCTTTTGAATGATGACTTTAGTATCTTGCATAGTCAAACTAGCATAGAATTCTCGAACTAGTTCATCATCGGGAAGTGAATGAGCATCACAGAATCGTTTCCACTTGAGAGCATTGATTATCTTTCTAATTGGCACAAGAACAACCATCACATCATTGCTCTTCAGGTTAAAACCTTTTTCTGGCATCATAGTTTGATGCTTGAAAATTGAATCAAATCGCTCTTTCACTTCTTCTTCGATCACAAGTCTTTGAAGATCTGGTTCTTTTATGAGACATGGTATCTCTTCTCGATAATTCAGCAAAGTTTCTGTTTACAGGGGCAGAAGAGAAATCGACAAAAGAGGGTAGAACTTGCTTCGGCAAGCCTTGCGATGGCGAGGGATTTATGGCAGTGATGGCGATGTGCGGCATTAATGGTGGTGTGCGATGGTGATAACGACTACGTGCAGCGGTGATGTCGATGCTCTGGTGATTCTCTTGTGGCGGCACTAAGTGGTCTCGACAAAAGAAAAGAAAAGGACTAAGGGTTTCTTTCGGGATTTGAGGCTAGCAGCACAAGGAGGTCTGGGATTTTTAGGGTTAAGCAAATTGCTTTAAGATATATGAAAGTAGTAGAATGAAAAAGGGTTTATATAGGGAAAAATTAAGGCAATATGTAGCAAAAATTTAGCCACAGTAAGGTTACTTGGGCGGCAAACAATGGAAGTGGCAGCAGTAGGTGTGAATTTTCCCTCTTTTCTGCTGTCCTAGGCCTCAAATTCAAACTTGTATTTACAGACTTATTGAACAAAGAGAAACTGATTAGTACTTGGGTCAAATTTGACCCCCTTTATTCACATAAAAATTTAAAATTAATCAAAATAAATTAAACTAGAAAAAAATATTTTAAAACTTAATTAGAAAATTTCTTCTTAACAAATTACATAAAATTAATTCTCAGGAAAGGTTGGAGGGGTCACAGCGGTCCCGCTTAAGTTCCAATCTCCTTAGACAGAATTAATTAAATATACTTAATTAAGAAAATAAATTCGAATTATTTATTTATTTACAAGACTAGTTCATGAAAAATCAATGGTTTGTTAATTTGAACGAGGATTCAACTTGCTCAACTTCACCATCCCAATAATGTTTGAGACGTTGACCATGAACTTTAAACATACCTTCATAATTATTGTATAATTCAATAGCTCCATAAGGATCAACTTGGTAGATGGTATAAGGTCCTTTCCATCGGGATTTAAGTTTCCCAAGAAATAACTTCAACCTTGAATTAAACAACAAAACCTTCTAACCTTCTTTAAACTCGCAAGTTTGTATATGACTATCATGTCATCTCTTTGATCTTTCTTTACACATTTTGGCATTCTCATAGGAAATCAACCTCACCTCTTCCAACTCATCAAGTTGTAACATCCTTCTCTCACCGGCTTGCTTAAGATCAAAGTTCAACCGCTTCAAAGCCCAGTGAGCTTTATTCTCCAACTCTAATGGCAAATGACATGCCTTTCCAAAGGCTAACCAATAAGGATTCATTCCTAACGGAGTCTTAAATGTTGTTCGATAGGCCCATAATGCATCATCGAGCCTTCTAAACCAATCTTTTCTACTAGGGTGTACTACCTTTTCAAGGATACCTTTGATTTCGCGATTCACTCTTTCAACTTGCCCATTAGACTGGGGGTGATAGGCAGTAGCAATCTTGTGTTTCACATCATATTTATCAAGCAACCACTTAAGTCATTTGTTCACAAAGTGAGAACCTTCATCACTAATAATAGCTCTTGGTGTCCCAAATCGTGTATACGCATGCTTATGTAGAAATTGCATGACTACCTTAGAATCATTTGTAAGGTATGCTTCAGCTTCAACCCACCTGGATACGTAGTCCACAGCAACTAAGATGTATTTGTTCCCATACAAAGAAGGAAACGGGCCTAAGAAATCAATGCCTCATACTTTGAACAATTCAATCTCCAAAATGTTTGTCAAGGGCATCTCATTCCTCCTTGATATATTTCCAGTTGTTTGGCACTTATCACAGTTCTTCACATAAGCATAAGTATATTTAAATAGTGTAGGCCAAAAGAAACCTGCTTGCAAAATCTTTGTTGCAGTACGTGCACCACCAAAGTGTCCCCGACTTGGAGATGAATGGCAATGATACAAGATCTCAGCAATCTCGCTTTCAGCTGCACACTTTCGGATTATATTATCTGCACATTGTTTAAACAAAAACGAATCCTCCCAAAGATAATACTGACTATCATGAAGGAATTTTTTCCTTTTTTGGTATGTAATTTCACGAGGAATTATTCCACATGCAAGATAATTGGCAAAATATACGAACCAGGGTATTTCAAGAATTTGATTTACCTCAAATAAGTGTTTATCTGGGAAATTCTCGTTGATAGGCACTTAGACTGAGTTACCTCATTTTGCTCCAACCTCGACAAATGATCAACTATTTGATTTTTGAGACCTTTTCTGTCTTGGATCTCAAGGTCAAATTCTTGAAGTAAAAGTATTCAACGAATTAGCCTTGGTTTTGCATCTTTCTTCATGAGCAAGTATTTAATGGCCGCATGGTCAGTAAATACTGTAACTTTGGTACCTATAAGATATGAGCGGAATTTTTCAAAAGCAAAAACTATAGCAAAGAGTTCCTTTTCGAGTACCGTATAATTGCGTTGGGCTCCCGTCAAAGTTCTACTTGCAAAGTAAATAGGGTGAAACACTTTATTTCTTTTTTGACCCATCACAGCTCCAACGGCATAGTCACTTGCATCACACATCAACTCAAAAGGTGATTTCCAACCAGGTGTAACAATTATTGGGGCTAAGATTAACCGCTTTTTTAGCTCTTCAAAAGCTTCCAAACATGCTTTTTTGAAATCAAACACTGTATCTTTCTCTATCAACAAACACAACGGTTTAGAAATTTTCGAGAAATCTTTGATAAACCTTCGATAAAAACTGGCATGACCTAAGAAACTTCTGACTCCTTTCACATTTATTAGGGTCGATAATCTTTCAATTACGTCCAACTTTGCTTTATCGACTTCAATTCCTTTCTTTGAGATCTTATGACCTAAGACAATCCCTTCCTAGACCACAAAATGACATTTTTCCCAATTACGGAAAAGATTTGTCTCTTCACATCTCTTTAGTACCTTAGCCAAATAACTCAAACATATATCATAAGTGTTACCAAAAATAGAAAAATCATCCATGAAATCCTCAATAAAATTTTCAACCATATCAGTAAATATTGCCATCATGCATCGTTGAAAATTTACAGGTGCATTGCATAAACCAAAAGGCATTCGCCTAAAAGCAAGCATACCATATGGACAAGTAAAGGTTGTTTTATGTTGGTCTTTCGGGGCTAAAACTATCTGGTTATATTCTGAATAGCCATCTAAAAATAATAAAATTCATTACTTGCCAGTTGATCTAACATCTGATCCATAAAAGGCAACGAAAAATGGTCCTTCCGAGTAGCTTTGTTCAACTTTCTGTAATCAATACAGATTCTCCAACAGGTAACAGTTCTTGTTAGAATTAACTCGTTATGCTTATTTTCAACCTTCGTGATTCCACCTTTCTTCGGCACACACTGCACCGGACTTACCCACGAACTATCTGAAATAGGATAGATGATTCCTACATCTAAGCATTTGATCACTTCCTTTCTCACAACTTATTTCATAAGAGGATTGAGCTTCCTTTTCCCATCAATTTGAGCTCTTTCACCTTCTTTTAAAATGATTTTATGCATGCAAAAAGAAGGGCTTATACCTGAAATATGAGCTGTGGTCCATCCAATTGCTTTCATAAATTTCTTTAGAACAACAATTAGTTGTTCCTCTTGATCTTTCGTCAATTCCACTGAAATAATCACAGGAAAAGTAGAACAATCACCTAAATAAATGTATTTCAAATGGGAAGGAAGTACCTTTAGCTCGAGTTTAGCTGGTACTTCAATTGACAACTTGGGTTGCACAAATTCTCTGACTTCCAACTCCAACGGTTCAAACCGTGTGGATTGAATAAAATTTCCTAGATTGGCTTCCATCAAAGCCATGTTTTCTTCACTTTATTCATCCTCCAAAGGGTCAAGATCTAAGGCTTTCTTCAATGGATCGTCTTCAAAATTTCTTTCCATAGAAACCAAGGTTTCTATCTCTTTCATAACTGAACATTCCTCTGCCGGATCGAGAAATTTCATCGCTTTAAGAATGTTAAAGGTTACCTGATCATTTTGAACTCGCATGGTGAGTTCTCCTTTCTGTACATCAATTAGCGTTCTTCCAGTGGCTAAGAAAGGTCTCCCAAGGATGATCGGCACTTCCTTGTCTGCTTCAAAATGTAAGACAATGAAATCAATAGGAAAAATAAATTTATCGACTCTTACCAAAACATTCTCGATTTTTCCTTGGGGATATGCTAAAGATCGACCCGCTAGCTGTAGTGTCACAGTTGTAGTTCTTACTTCACCTATCTCTAACATCTTGAAAATAGACTTAGGTATCAAGTTGATACTCGCTCCTAAGTGACACAAAGCTTTACCACAGTAAGATTCACCAATGTTACAGGGTATAGTAAAGCTTTCTGGGTATTTCAATTTCGGTGGCAGTATGTTCTGCAGGAACGCACTGCACTCCTTAGTCAAGGCAACAGTTTCATACTCACTCAATCGTTTCTTCTTGGACAGTATATCCTTCATAAACTCGTATAATTCAGAATTTGTTCTAAAGCCTCCACCAATGGAATATTGATGTGTAACTGCTTCAGAACATCCAAAAAAAATCTTGAATTGCACCTCCTATTTTTGCTTGTTTTGCTATAATCTTTGCAGATATGGAGGTGATGGAACTTTTGGTTGAACCGGACAACTTTTTTGAGTCGGTAAATCTGCATCCAAAGAAGATGTTAAAATATCTGAATTCACTAAGTTAAGGTTTACCTTGTCAGACTTTTTAGATTCTGATTCCTTTGGTGTAGGAACTTCAACAGCTGGTTGATTCTTCTCAACGGGCTTATCTTCAACATCAATAAATCAGGGTTCTGGAATTTTACCATTTCATAATGCCACTGTCTTGATATGTTCTTTACCCAAATTTCTTGGATTCTCAGTATCACTTGGCAAGGTTCCTTGCGGTCTATTATGTAGCTCCATAGCTAACTGACCCATTTGGTTTTCCAAATTTTTCAGTGTTGCTGCTTGGTTTTGGATCAAAACGTCATTCTTTGCCATGTACGCTTTTAACATGTTCTCTAAACTGTTTGATGCCTCAGCTTGAGGTGGTTTTGGAGCTTGCTGATTAAACCCTTGAGATTGGTTGGGTCTTTGTTGTAATAAGTTGTTGTTCGGTCTATTTCCTTGGTTGCTCCAAGAAAAGTTAGGATGATTACGCCATGAAGGATTGTAGAAATTGGACTGGGGTCCTTGTCCACTCCTATTTTGATATTGATTCCCCATATAGTACACAGACTCGTGATTGATGGACAATTCTCAAAAGAATGACCTTCCCTACAGTACATAGGAAACTATTTCAAATGAACTTGGTGGCTGAGCTGCAAAATTATTAGTACTATTAGCGGTTAACTATTTTAAGATAGAGGAAATAGACGATACTTGAGCTGATAACGAAGTAAGGGAATCAACTTCATGAACTTTGGCTAGGCGTCTTCCTGAAGCTGTTCGATTTGTTGGCCATTGATAGTTATTACTCGATGATCTCATAAGCCTCATTATAAGACTTAGACAAAGTGGCACCATTCACGGAAGCATCTACCATCAATCTTGTATGTGCATTGAGACCATTATAGAATGTCTCTAACTAGATATAGTGAGAAATCCCATGATGACGACACTTACGAAGTAACTCCTTGAATCGTTCCCAAGCCTCATACAAAGACTCGACATCCAATTGTTGGAAAGTTGTGATCTCGTTCCTCAACTTAACATTTTTGCTTGGTAGGAATTACTTAACCAAAAATATCTCTGATAATTCTTTCCATGTAGATATAGAACTTGGTGGCAATGAATTGAGCCATGCTCGTACTCGATCTCGCAACGAGTGTGGAAACAACTTCAACCTCAATGCTTCTTCAGTCAAACCGGCTATCTTGAATGAATCACTCACCTCCATAAATAATCGAAGGTGGAGAGTGGATCTTCCGTGGGCATACCAATAAATTGGCCCACCATTTGTAGCATTTGAAACATCACTAGTTTCAATCCAAACTGGGTTGCCTCAATATCTGGCCTCCTAATTCCTAGGTTTAACTCACTGAAAAGTGGCACAGCATATTGTCTGATGCATCGATCCCTATCATCGGCAATAAGGATAGGATTTCGTACATAATCGGCTTCATTACCTTGGTCTTGATTCTGGTTTCCAAGGTCCATCTTGACTTGTCTTTGAGCTGTTCGTTCACATCTTTTTTGTCTGAAAGTTTGCTCAATTTTAGGCTTTACAGGGAGTAAATTGATTATTCAATTTATGCTCATAAACATCTGAAAAGAAATTCACAAAAATTAAAAAGAATAATTTAGTAATGTTACAAAATAAATCAAATTGAAAATAAATAATTTCACAAAAAAATGACTATGGTAACAGTTGACAATCCCCGGAAACGGCGGAAAAAACTTGTAACGCGTAGGTTTGTGCAAGTGTATACAGTCATTATCAAGTAATAAGTAAGTATCGAGTTATCGTCTCCACAGGGATTGTATTTGTGCTAAGTCACTTAAGTTGTAAAATTATATTAACAATTTGGTAAATAAAAACACAATATAGTTGAGAAGTGGTGATTAAAATATATTAAACTAAATGCAATGATCCCTAATGCCAATTATCCTAAGTATGCAAACTATATGATTGGAATAGATTTTAGTAAAATTAAACACAATTTGCAACAATTATAACATAAATAAACTAGGACAGTTACTTTAATTAAACTCAATTTATTATCAACATGCTTAATAACATTCGGAAAAACATTCCATGGCAACTCGATCTTTCATGAGTTTGGAAACCACATTGGGTCCTTTCAGAATCCTTTACTTAGTAAATATGCATTTTACTGATCCTTATTTACTAAGGGTTTCTTAGCATTCGTGTGAGGTAACAGGGACGTGTTAGGTTTGAAACAATTTAATCACACAAATCTAAAAACTATGCAGATAACAGAGCTTGGTTAGAGTTGTTATGCAACCTACAATTTAATTATGTTAGGATCTAAATTGAGCATGCACATTTCAATTATACGTTCATTAGCCGTCGTCTGGTTAGGATCACTCAGCTAATTCAGGTGCGTTTCAATCACGTATGAATGAAATACAAACTTGATTTTAATTGAAAACATGATCGATTCAGGCATAAACATTATAAGCATGAATCAAATAAATATTATTTAATCAAAGCAATCATCCTAGCTTAAATAAAATTAAGCTAACATTATTGTAAACAAGAAAAAAGAACACATATCAAACATCTTTATATTAAGTTAAAGAAAAGAAAGATTAAACCCAATTCAGAGTGGCTATCACCCAAGACTCTGACTGATGAGACTCCTTCATTCCTTTGCTTTGCTCCTTTGCTGATGGTTCTCCAAGGTGGCCGACCAAAGGTTCTTTAAGGGGCTTAATTGCTAAAATCTCTATGAAGGGATGATGCTAGGTGTGAGAATGGAAAAGGCTAAGAGAAAAAGAGAGAATGATGCTTGATGGATGCTTGAGGGATGATGAATGAAGGAATGAGAGGGTCTTATTTACAGGTGAGGAGAGAGAGATAGTTTGTTAAAAATAGGAGTTTCCATCTTTTAAAGCATCTTCCATGGGTGGCCGACCATAATTTTAGCAAGTTAAGCTGATTTTTCCTTGATTTTTGGTCAATTTGAGTGCCATAACAACTCAGGACTGAGACTCAGTCAAGTGCAAATCTTCAGGTAAATGTCTAATTTCTTCAACTCTTTAAGGACCTTGTGCAATTAAACCAAAAGGTGGTTTATGGATAGCCATGTGCAACCAAATTTTGGGTTGGCTTGGTCTCCAATTTAGACGATTTTGTAATCCAGCAAAGCTATCAGACCTGTCCAAAATAAATCAACAAGTTAGAGGACCAAAGAAGTAAATTTATCCAATTTAATTAATTAATTAAAACCCAAATTATTAATGAAATATTTTAAAATGAATTATTAAATATAATTTTATATTTTATTATTTAATTTAATCATGCATGGCCCACTTTATGTCTTAAAAAATATAATATATTCAAATTAATATAAAATAAGTCATCTATTGCATGAAAAATATATAATAAAGCACAAAATCACATTTTAATAATTTCGATATCATAATTTCATATTTTCACATATGTCATTAATTTATTAAACAATTACTTAGTTTTAACAATGAACTTAAGTAAAAAGGTGATAAATTACATAGGAAAAATCCTATATATTTTTCCGTTTATAGGAAGCTACGGAGAGAATTTAAGATGATTTGGAGTGTATGCCAGAGCAAAAATTAAAGGGTAATGTATCACTGCTAAGAGATGAGGCTTACCGTTGGTGGTAAGCCGTTATGAGAGGTACTCAAGTAGAGAGGCTGACATTGGAATACTTTATGGTTGTTTTCCAGAATAAGTATGTGGGTACAGGATATGTTAAGGCTCAGAGGCTAGAATTCAGCAAGCTTAAATAGGGAAACAGATCAATGGCTGAGTTCTTAACTCTTAGTCGGTATGCTTAAGGGATGGTTGTGATAGAGCATGATAAGTGCGCCAAGTCTGAGAATGGATTAAATTAAGATTTGACAGTGCAGGTAGCCGCTCATCAGGAAATGGTGTTTGAAACTTCAGTGGAAAAAACCAAGATCATTGAGGAAGTGAAGTGTGTGGAGAGTGAAAGGAGGGACAAAGCTCAAGTCCCTGGTAAGAGAGATGCTGGACCTATTGTTTAGGCCTCACGACCCAATAAGCGGGTTAGAGACGATAGGCCTCAGCAAAATGTTTTTACTGTTGTTGATGGGGAGAGAGCCAAAAATTGTGCTACTTGTGGCAAGAGACATATAGGTAAATGCTGGAGAAGTATGGGCGTGTAACCTCCCAAACTCGACCTAGTCAGTATGACCGAATTCAGAAAGCCACATTGGCTACCAAATGACCCCAAAAATCTTTCGTAGTTTGCAAACATACATTTTAAACCATTTGTGCAAATGTTTCAAAACCAATGAAGTCGAGTATTTTAGAAATCAATGATTTTAGTATTTTATAATTTGTAAAATTTTGATTGCTATTTAGAACTTTCATAATTTCAATCATATTTCAAAATTCAATCGTTTATTAATTCAAAACTAAAGAACTTGGTTATTCATAATTATTCGGGAAAAACATGTTAACTTCATAAATCAAATATCTTTAGAAGTCTCATTTGTAAACATTATTAATTTTGAAAACTAAGTCTAATTTTATTAAAATCTTGTTTCTCAGAATTGCAGCGAAAAAATGTAATATTGGCAGATTTTTACGAAAAATCGCAATGCAAAATTTTACAAAAGCCATATTTTGTTAAAAGTAAATATTTCATGTAAATTATATAAAACATCAATAAATAATTTAAAACCTTAAAAACTAAGTCGTATTTTTTTTCTAAAACTTATTTTCGTTGTCGCAGCGAAAAAGAGTGGTTTTTCAACAAAGTTTTAATGACAACAAGTTTCATGTATAATATTTTCAAATACTAATTTATGTAATTTTTAAAACATAATGTCATGCAATCAAGTCATGCAAATCAGAATAAAAATTCCCAAAGTAATGTCCCATGCTGTAGTCCATAAACAAACTTAAAACAGTCCCAAAATAACAAAAGACCAAAGTAGGCTTTAATTACTTTAATTTAAAAAAAATACTCTAAGAAACTCCTCCAAAAGTCATCATCGAATCCTAACCTCGAGATTATATGTAAAATCAAAAACTAAATGGGGTGAGCTAAAAAGCTTAGTGTGAGTTTTAACTCAGTTATTAAATTGGAATGTAGTATATAAATCAAAATACTACAAAGAATTTATACAGTTTAATTCCAGAGTGTCTTAATTTATGTAGCAACTAGTAATTTAGACACATTTCATAAAAGTAGTAGAATTTATATATCAATATAGTTTCTCAGAATGCATAAGGATGTCAATGTAGAGCTTTTTCAGAAATCAGTGCAAGTTTTTGAAAAACATTCTTACCCATCTCTGCTACATGCCTATAAAGAGTTCCTAGAACTCGCCCATTCAATAACACTCCACATTGTGTGCAAGCCACTCAATATCGTAGACAGCTGCACGTTATGGTCTTGCCACTCAATAACGTTATGGCCAAGCCACTCAATATTGTAGTAAAACTGCCAAAGTCTTCCTCCTTTCATAATCATCCCGACCCCATGCATGTGATATGACTTATGAACAATATTTTCAGTGGGCATGCTTAACATAAGAATAGATTTATAATTAGTACAATTGGCATGCTTAACATCCATATCATATATCTCAATTTCAATATTAGTGTCATTAATTATGTATCATGCATATCATATAAGGCCAAGATATCACCATCATAGCAAGTACTTTTATAATTAATTCTGTTCAGGACTTCGCTTTGATTGACATTGGTTCAACCCACTCATATGTGTCTTTCTTAATGGCTGATATATTAGAGATTGAGGCAGAAGAAACTATTAGTGACATAATTGTACTCAGTCTCTTAGGGCAATTTGTTTCTGTGAACAAATTTATAAGAGGTGTCTTCTAGAAATTCAAGGAGAGGTATATCCGACAGACTTGATTGAATTACCCTTTGGAGAATTTGATCTTATTTTGGGTATGGACTGGTTGGTGGAAGCAGGTTTGGACTGTGCTCAAAAGAGGGTTACCTTGAAGACTTTTTTGAAAAAGAGATAGTAATGGTTGGAGAGCGTAGAGATTACCTATCTAATATGATCTTCGCTCTATTGGTTGAAAATTTGGTACGTAAGCGATGCGAAACCTATTTGTCTTATATTCTAGACATGAATGTTAGTGGATCAACTATGGATAACATTCGTAGAGTGAGGGATTTTCCCAATGTGTTTCTAGAAGAGTTACCTGGACTAGATTCAGAGCGCAATGTTGAATGTGTGGCAGTTGGGAGAAGTATTTGCCACTAGCTGAGTTTGCATATAACAACAGTGTTCAGTCGAGCATTGAAAAGGCTCATTATGCATCACTGTATGGTTGCAAATGTCGTGCACCTCTGTGTTGGACTGAGTTGGGAGGAAAGACGGTATTGGGTTTGGATTTGGTATAGGAGACTAAGAATGTTATTAAGTTGATTAAGGATCGATCAAGAGTGACATCTGATTGACAGAATCTTACACCGACTTGAGGAGGAAAGATATAGAGTTCAGTGTTGGAGAACAAGTATTCCTTAAGGTATCACCGTGGAAGAAGATATTCAGATTTGGTCGTAAAGGCAAGTTGAGCCCAACGTTTATTGGACCTTATAGGATACTTAATAGGGTTGGACCATTGGCTTATTAGTTAGAGCTACCTCTGGAACTGGACCGTATTCATGATGTGTTCCACATTTCTATGTTGAGATGAAATTGATCTGACCCATTGATCTGCTGTAATTCGATGTAGCATATTAAACTAATTTTCACACTTTAAGAGCTTCAAAATAAGCGTTACCATTTTATTTTAATTATGTTTTAGAAAGTTTAATTAAATTCAATAAAGTGTGCAAATTGAGTCTTTTATTGACCTTGATGGCCGAATGAGGTCTAAGGGTGAGTTAATGGACTTTATGAGTGTACAGGAGGCCATAAGAAGACGTACTAAACTGATACTGGTTGCTATGTCGTAACACGAAGGATTTGATGTCACAACACAGAGAGCAAAATAGAGGAATCCTGAGACTGTCATCGCTATCGCGACGTACCCCTGAAGACACCCTAAAGAGAAGCATATTGACCTCTGTGTCATGACACAGATCCTGATGTGTTGCGACATCGGCTCTGGATGGGAATTAATACAAGCAATGGGCATTTTGGTCTGCAAAATTCAACTCTAAGCTCGAGAACGTTAGTTAACCTAAGGTTAAGGATGATGACCACCTCAAATCTATAAATAGGCTCATTTGGAACATGTTATGGACAAAAAATACTTAGTTTAGAATCTCTATTTTCAGTTTTAGTTTAATTTTTTGTTTTCTTTGGTTTTAGAGTTATTTTAATTTATTCTTTGTTTTATCTCGGGAGGTCTGGTTTGTGGATGTGATTAAACTTTGTGGATTCATTCTTATTCATAATACAAATCATGATTTTTTCTTAAACTTTATACTTTTGATTCAATTATCATGTTTACGCTTTATATTGATTTTATATTGTTTAGGAAAATCATGAGGAACTAATCCCTCTATGGGGGATTAGCGAGTGGAGGTTGATCTATTAACTGTTCTGTTTGGTTATTCAACGAATTAGTGACCGCCTTCGGACGTACCAACATCCAGAGTGTGAATAATACTATAAAATAGAGAGTTGTAATATATATTTTACAATGAAGTAGGTGAGTACTCTGAGGATCGTACCCAAGGGAGGCGAGTACTAAATCAATCTTAACCTAAACAATTAAAGATATAATTAATACTTTAAGTAAGTTATAGTACGAGAGTAAAATACGAATTATTTTCATGATTTTTAAAATAATGAAATAAAATATCATAAAAAGAAATTAAAACTAGAAGAGATACGGATAAAAAAAGTGAATGAAATCTGAGGATGGGTGATCAATTCGCTACAACAATCCAAATTAATTATTGTCTTGGGTTCCTTGTCAACCAACTAATTGCTACCCTAGCAGGATCTTTCGATCTTTCGATCTTCCACTAACATAACAAGTCAACAAGAACTACTTATCTTCCGACCTCACAGTCCAGATTGGCTTGGGGAAAAGGTGTTCACGAATGGGCAATACAATTTTGGGTTAATTCCCACCTTGATGACTTCCTAGGGTTGTCAGGCTCAGGATTTGTTTCACGTTGTGTCTTTTCCAAACAGATGATCTATTGAGTAAACCTAGAAAATAGTTAAGAGATCATGCCTTAACTTGCTAATCCCCCATAGAAGGATTAGTTCCTCATGGCTTTCATAAACAACATGGACAGAATGGAAAAATTAATCTTAGCGAATGGATTGATATAGAGAGTTTAAGAAAACCTGATTGATATTGATGAAAAATGCAAATCCACAGTAGTTGATCTCCTTTACAATCAAATCTCTTGAAGAAAACAAATACTCAAACTATGAAAAACTAAGAAATAAAGAAAACAAAACTTAAAACTAAAGAGAGAATCTAAGCAAATGGAATGGTGTCCATAATGTGTGCCAAATGGGTCTATTTATAGCCTTCAGGTAGAAGTCATCTTCGATTGTGCAGGACAAAATGCCCCTGCTTTGTGTTTTATTCTCATCACAGAGTCGATGTCGCTACACACCAGGACTAGTGTCACAACATAGCAGCCAATTTACTCCTTTGTAGCTATCTTTAAGGGTATGTTGTGACACCTTTAGCCTGTGTCACGACATTGAAGGAAGTTTCTTACTTTTTTCATTCTACTAACTATGTTGTGACATCGGATCTACCGTATTGGGACATAGCTTCCATGTTTGGCCCACATTACTTTCTAATAGTCTCCTCTATACTCACGAAGTACGTTAGCTCTCCTTTAGGCCTTATTCGACCTTTAAGGTCAATAAAAGACGTGATTTTCACATTTTTATTCAATGTAAGAAAAACTAAAGAAACTTAATTAAAACATAAAGATAATGCTTGTATTCAACCTCCTTAAATGTGAAAACTAGTTTAATCTAATACACCGAATTACGTCAGATCAATCAACTATTTGGGAAAGAAAGAACATAAACCCTAGGCTTGACGACCTTAGGAAGTTATTTGGTGGGAATTAATCCAAAATTGGCATGGCCTATCCATGAACACCTTAACCCCGAATCAGTCTGGACTATGAGGTTAAAAGATAAGTAGTCATTGTTGACTCATTATTCTAGTGGAAGTATCGAAAGATACTACTAGGATATCAACTAGTTGATTGTCGAGGAACCTGAAGCGGCATTTGATGAAGATTATCGAAGTGAGCTAATCACCCATAATCAGATTTGATCAATTTCACTTTTCAATTTCTCAATACTTATTTCCTTATTATTATAAAATCCCCAAAAATCCCTATAATTTATATTTTGTAATATAACCTATTTCAGGTGCTAATTAGATATTTTGGTGTTTAAGTTAAAATTGAACTATACTAGTCTCCCTTGGGTACGATCCTCGGAGTACCCACTTACTCCGTTGTAACTATATTATAACTAGACTTGAATACTTGCAGATACCGCTTCATTCATATATATATCTTTTACTGTAGTATTCATACTCTGGACGTTAGAACGTTCGGAGACGGTCAAGTTGTTGGCACTGTTGCCAAGAAGGCAATGTCACTAGTTTGATTTTAATTTTTGCACTTCAATTAGAGTAATTAGAAAATTCTTAGGTTGTAGATACAAATTTACTTTTCTTGTTTTCTTTACTAATTTTATCTTTTTAGGTTTAGTGTATGACTTGTAGTAAGGGAACACCTATTGAACCAATCATAGGTCCAGAGAGAATAATTCGAAGAAATTTTCGATAGCAACAACAGATGCAAGATCCACCACCACCTATTGTAGGCAACATAGCATGTGAGAATCTGCTTTTCGACAAAGGTAAGGACAAGGATTTAGAATATCCACCAGCACCACCACAGATACCCCCAAATTTACCTATGGGACGTAACAAGAGAACCCTAAAAGACTATGCATTACCAAATCTTGACATGGTTTAGGAGAGCATAATGAGGCTGGCTCTCACAGCTACTAATTTTGAGATCAAACTGGCAATGATTCAGATGATCCAGAATAATCTACAATTTAGGGGCACAATGCTAGAGGATCTGACTCAACATTTAAAATGATTTCTCCAACTTTGTGATACTTTCAGGTACAACGAGGTCACTGATGATGCTATTCATCTTTGGTTGTTCCCATTTTCTTTGATTGATAACATATTTTCTTGGTTAGACTTGTAGGCACTAGGATCTATCACGACATAGGATAAGCTCATTAAAAAGTTCTTGTAGAAGTTTTTCCTTATTAGCAAAGCGGTTCAATTGAGAAGAGAAATTGTTGTATTTAGACAATTAGAAAGGGAAAGTTTTCATGAGGCTTGGGAACATTTTAAGACATTGATCCAAAAATGCCCGCACCACGAATTCCCTAAGTGGATGCGATTGTAGGTGTTTTACAATGGGTTGGATGCACATGCGAGGTCTGGATTGGATGGAGCAGCATGAGGAGCTCTAATGAATAGAATGTACGAGGATGCATACTAATTAATAGAAAACATGACTATGAACTCCTATCAGTGGCCTATTGAATGATTTATGTATGACCAAAAACCATCTATGGTAAAGGTTGTCCAGGAAGATGATAAATACCAACAATTAATGGACAGACTTAACCGTATTGAATTCATAAAGTGCACTGTCTCTGAATAGAGGGGACAAACCGCTCTTCCATTATATCAATAATCCTACCGAGGATGCAAATTATATCGGGAATAGGGGTGGAAACCCTTATCTGAATACCTGCAATCCCGATTGGATAGATCACCCAAACTTGAGATGGGGAGGAAATCAAGGAGGAGGTAATAGTTCAAATCAATTTAAAAATCCTAATTACCAACCTCCTTATTTGTAGAAACCTCAAGACAGGGCCGATCCAAATGACCATACTGCATGTGGTCAACATCTCGATCAGATCAAAGGGTAAATTCAGTCAATGATAATAGAAGTAGTTACAATATAAGTGTATGAATTCAGCATGAACATTGACTAAACTAGAGGACCAAATAAGCCAATTAATAAGTCTGATGGGATATACTAAAAGGAAAATTGGCACCGACATACCCAAAAATACCGAGAATAATCATTGAAAAGAAGGGAAGGATCAAGTAAAAGCAATCATGCTTCTGTCGGGAAAAATGTTGAGTACCATGGCAACCTTGACACAAGAAGATGCAAAAGAGAATGCAAAGGTTCGTCCAAAAAACCCCCAAGAATCTGATCAGGAACCAAAACCAGAAGAAGTCATCGAACCGCCAGCTGAACCAGAAGAGAATGTAAAAGAAAAAGTCGATAACATATAGGTACCATTCCCTTCCAGATTAGAAGAGAAACAAAAATGGGATTGGAAACACGAAAATATACACATATTTTCATACTTTTTTTAACTAAAATTCATGTAGTTTCGGTAATATTCTTGTCAAAAAATATATAATAGTTATAAAATAATTAAATTGCACTAAAATTATGAACATTTTGAATTTTAATTAATTTTATATCAAATTTTGATTAATTTTGAGTATTTTCGACAAATTTGCACAAAGGGTGAAAAATAGCTTGGCAGACACTACTAGAAGCGCAAAACCAAGAAGCAAATTTGAAGCATCAAAGCGAATTAATTTTTCACCTTAAGATGGCCCAAATTATTTTTATTAATTCATAATATTATTAATTTTAATTTTAATCCAATTTAATTTGGGTTAAATAAATTATTATTAACTAATTATGAAAAGGGGCCAAGTTGAGCTGAACCGAGAAAATCTATCCAACCGAGCACTGGGCAGCCCAAAACCGTCCCACATGCTGACCCAATCAGCTTGTTTGGTTTATTATTTGGCTTGCAATATTGCCCTTGAACACTCCTTCAATTGTCTTTCAAACCCCTCCACTAATCATGCCTTTCAAGATTTGCCCCTACCTAAAAATAGCGTGTTTGAAATCTTCAAACATGCCACACGTGTGACCGGCCATGGGGGGAGTCTTTGGCCGATAATTTTGGATATTTTTAGCACCCTTATCAACCAATAAATACCCCCCTTGGCTGCTCACTTCAGACACATCTCAAACCCATTCATTTATTCACTTTTCTCCCACTTTTCTCTCTTTATTCCCTTCCATTGTTCTTCATTCCCTTGCCGATTTCACCTCTTGAAAAAGAGTCATTCATCCACCATTTTGAGCAGCATTCAAGTGTTCATGGAAGCCTCGGTTCAACAAGAACAAGTAGAGAAGGAGGAGCGAGGCAAACTAGTCAAGTCTTGGAGAAACACCATATTTGATTCTTGTTCCCTATCCTTTTAATTTTGTTGTTATGATGAACATGTCTATGAATATTTGTGATGTTGATATGTTTCATTTAATTAATATGGCTTAAATTTAATTTTTGTTAGATTGATTGTATTTTGTCTACTTAATTTATTAAAATTGTGTTTGTGTTGTTATAAGCCTTGGTAAGATGTTTGATTAAGTGAAACCATGACTAAGTTATTCTTGCATTACAATTGTAAGGTAACTAATAAATTAATGATTTAAATAGATTTAAATTGTAATTAACTGACACAATACTTAATTAGTGCATGTTTAATCATCTAAGATAGCTGAGAGTTAAATTAGCAACGGTATCTAATGATACATTAGCCTTGCATAACTTGCAAGATTATTGTGATTAAACTGCTTCAAGGTAGAAATACATTGTTACCTCACATAATCTTTTATGTGCTTATGAGATTGAATTAATTGTTTGAATTGGCATAGAGATGTGTACAAGAGATTATTTTAATTTCATAAGTATCTATGTGCATTAGCACATTTGCTTATTAAAATTTGTTTAATCGGTTGAATTGACGTAGAGATATAGTCAAGAGATAAATGGATTTCGGTAGGTAAGTATGTTCATAAGATAGCAAATTACTAAGTTGCCATGAATTTATTCGTAACAACATGAACATGAGTTTAATAATTCTATGTTAAGAAATGTAATTAATCTAACACAATTATGTCATCTTAATTGAAGTAATCTTTTGAAATCGTGCATTGGAACTTTTATTTTATTTTTATTTATTTTACTTAGTTTAAATCCTAGTTTTTAATCACCTCTTCAAATCAAAATATTTTTCTTCACCAAAGTGTTTTTAAAATTGCATTCATAAATAATTCTTTTCACAGTCCTTGTGGGTACGATAACTCGACATTTACTTGTCAATTTATTACTTGTTGCGATTGTGTGCACTTGCACATTTTCGTCATTCCAGGGATGAGGACGAGTTTGTATGTTTTCTAAATTTGTTTAAATCATTGAATGTCAACTAACCATTAAATGAAACTAATTGAGAAAGTCCCAAAATATGCCAAAATTTTAAAAGAAATCATGTCTAGGTGTAGGAAAGTTAAGGTAGGAGAGCAAGTCAACATAAATGCATCCTATAGTGCTATTATTTCCAAACAGGTACCTCAAAAAATGAAAGACCCAAGAAGTTTTACAATTCCAATAGATATAGGGAGCATTCATTTTAAGAAAGCTCTATGTGATTTAGGAGCTAGTATAACATTAATGCCCTTATCTATTTATGAAAAACTCGGGGTAGAAGACCTAAAAAATACTCAAATTACACTACAGTTAGCTGACAGATTTGTAGTCTAACCTAAGAAAGTGCTAGAGGATGTTTAGTTAAGGTGCGCAGATTTATTATCCTGACAAATTTTGTAGTTTTAGATTTTAAGAGGATCAAGAGATACCTATCTTATTAGGAAGAGCTTTTTTATCCACATTTATTTCCACCATTGATCTAGAGAAAAATATGCAAGTGTACACAATCGCAACATGTAATAAAGTGACAAGTAAATGTCAAGTTATCGTACCCACAGGGACTGTGAAAAGAATTATTTATGAATGCAATTAAAGAACACTTTGGTGAAGAAAAATATTTTGATTTGAGAAGGTGCTTAAAAACTAAGATTTTAACTAAGTAAAATAAATAAAAATAAAATAAAAGTTCCAATGCATGATTTCGAAAGATAATTTTAATCAAGATTACATAATTGTGTTAGATTTATTACATTTCTTAACTTACAACTACTAAAGTCATGTTTATGTTGTTACTTATAAATTCACAGCAACTCGGTAATTTGCTAACTTATGAACACACTTACCTACCAAAATCCATTTATCTCTTGACTATATCTATATGTCAATTCAACCGATTAAACAAATTTTAATAAGAAAATGTGTTAATTCACATACATACTTATGAAATTAAAATAATCTCTTGTACATATCTTTATGCCAATTCAAACAATTAATTCAATCTCATAAGCACATAAAAGATTACACGAGGTAACAATGTATTTCTACCTTGAAACAATTTAATCACAATAATCTCGCAAGTTATGCAAGGTTAATGTATCGTTAGATACTGTTGCTAATTTAACCCTCAGGTACCTTAGATGATTAAACATGCACTGATTAAGTATTGTATCAATTAAGTACAATTTTTATCTGTTTAAGTAATTAATTCATTAGTTAACTTACAATTGTAATGTAAGAATAACTTAGTCATGGTTTTACTTAATCAAACACCTTACTGAGGCCAACAACAACACAAACACAATTTTAATAACTCAAGTAGACGAAATGCAATCAACCTAACATGAATTAAATTTTAGCCATATTAATTAAATTAGACATATCAACATCACAAATATTCATAGACATGTTCATAACAACAACAATAAAATTAAAAGGATAAGGAACAATAATCAAATCCAGTGTTTCTCCGAAGCTTGACTAGTTTGCTCTGCTCTTTCTTCTCCACTTGTTCTTGTTGAACAGAAGCTTCCACGAACACTTGAATGCTGCTCCAACTGGTGGTTGAATGACTCTTTTTCAGGAGGTGAAATCGGCAAGGGAATGGGGAAGAAAATGAAAAACAATGAAGAAAGAAAAGTGAGAGAGAAATGAAGAATGAATGGTTTTGAGATGTGTTTGAAGTGAGCAGCAAAGGGGGTATTTATAGGTTACGATGGCTGCTAAAATTGGCAAAAATCAGCAGCCATAGACTCCCCCCATGGTCGGCAACATATGTGGCAAGTTTGAAGGTTTCAAACTTGCCATTATAAGGTAAGGGCAAATCTAGAAAGGCATAAATAGTGGAGGGGTTTGAATACAATTTGAAGGAGTCTTCAATGGATATTTTGAAAGCCAAATAATCAGCCAAATAAGCTATTGGGTTAGCATCTGGGACTGTTTTGGGCTGCCCAGTGCTCAGTGGGAACGGTTTTCTTGGTTCAGCTCAACTCAGTTTCTAGGACAGGCCGTCATCTCACCTGCACAGGTACCCATGTAGTGTAGTGTCTGTCGCACATTCAACATAGCATTCGGACTCATGTGCCTTCCAAAAACAGGGGTCTTCAAGCCTGTTGCGTACGATTAGCCAGCCTCTTCTCACTAGGATTTATATCTTAAAATATACCATTGATAATTTTCACATTTTTTTAACAAAAATACTATGCTTCTTAACTATAACTGAACTCTATTAATACATTATAATATTATATACCATCAATCTCTTAGACTTATTATATTCTCTTCATTCAAAAACCTCTATTTTTTGTTATTCTCTTATTAATATTGATTATTTACTTAACTAAGGTTTTTATTTCTTTCTGTACTTCATTCGTAAAAAAAATTCATTTTCTGCTATTCATAATTGGAAAATACTAATATTCTATTCCACTTCTCATATTTCTATTGTCTCTTCTATTTCCAAAAGACTAACTTTATATTAATATACCAAACTTTTCATTCAAAAACTCTAACTTTCTAAGTTCTCATTCTATACATGTACAACTATATATATACTTATTTTTCTTCACATTCACTAGTCTCTAACTTTTACTTTGTCTTTACTTTTAACCACTTAAATCCATTTCTACGTCTTCTTCCATCTCTGATTCTGTATCTTCCCCTGGAAAATTCTCTATATTAAGTTCCAAATTCTCTTCAAATTAATCTTCTACAATCCAATTTGGAAATTCCTCAGGATCTGCTTTCTGTTCCATCTTTATAATGGGTAATTAATCTATAAATTCTCTTGGTAATTTCCTAACAACTAATTTTTCCATCCATGACATGTCAAAGAAATTTTGCTTCCCAATCAACTTTCATGAACCTACACTTCGCTATTTTTCTTGCTCCATCAAAGATTATAAACTTCACGTAGTATATAACTATATTCCAATAAGTTCGTGGTACCAATGTCTTCAAAAGTTGATCTAAAATCATTTGATGCTCTTGTTCTATTAATGTCCCACTAAGGGTCAAGTATTTCACTTTATTCTTTCTACCTTCCATAACACTTCTTGCATCTTTCGATTTACAGTAATAAGGTGTTGAACAATGTCTTATTCTGGTTTCATTCTATAATCTTGCATTTCTCTCATCATCCTATCAACTTTCTCCTTCTATGCTGGAGTTGTTATCTCATCAGGCAATATCAGATTTGTTGTCATTTCTTCCTAAATCTATGACAAAAAATAAGTTTTTAACAAATTTCAGTATTTATCTATTTCCCTATTAAGTCATTACTAACTAATTCAAAATCATTTCCTTATCAGTAACAATTCAGATTTTCAAACTTATCAATACTTCTAATATTGATATCACATCTTATCAAATCGATATATCCTATATGGCATGTACTTCTAGACTCGTTCTTTACTCAGAAATCAGAAAACCAAAGCTTTGATACTACTAAATGTAACACCCCTATACTCGGTTCGATCCAAGGAACCTGATATAGGAATATTACATTTAAACATTTAAAAAAAATTAAGTTTTCATAAATTATATTTTTGTCCCTACTACTTGGAACACACTTGATCTTCCTAAGTATATGCCTTTCTATTCAAAATTTTGAAACATACCCTATTGGCGTTTGGAGATGTGATGAGATGGATGCTCACAACCTCAATTACAACTCTTAAAAACCACTATACCTAACCTGCGCACGGAAAACAAAATCGTACGCTGAGTAAAACTCACTGGTATTTCTATAATCCGAATACTTAAAGACATGATAATATAATAAGCACAATTAAATTATAAGGACATATTAATGTCTAGTATCATGACTATCATTTTTTACTAAACAATATCCTATTCACACAATTGCTATATAAATGGTTATTCACATATCAAACCATATTTATTCGTACAATGGCATGAGTCATGCAATACTCAATTCATGAATACATTATTATATACCATACTCAATTTTCATCACTTATTATTGTTAGAGTATGCTCAAAGATCAATCATGAGATGGTTGTAATAACATACTTGATGCCCAAAGATCGTTACCATTATTATTTCATTTTTTTTTCTGTGTGTATAAATAAACTGTTTTATAATAATGTCCTAAGAATAATATGATTATTCTTAAAATGTCCTTAGTCAAGTATTATTGTTTGATAGGATAACGATAACGCATTAAGACTAACATGTAGTTGATTGATGATAAAGAGTTGTCATTGACATGGAGTGTCAGAATCGATGCATGAATATGTGTGTTAGAGAACAACATATTGGACTGACCCGTTATGAGTATGTTTCTTGGATTATTATGTAATTGCCACGACATTACTCATAGTGATTAATATGTATATGATCCTCAGACTTGAGATCATCATAATCCCAACATTGTGAGCTGTATATTTTGATACAGTCAAACGTACACCATAACTGGTTGTTCTATAAAGGCTGATGTTGGATATACCACAATCTATGTAGAGGGATATGTTTGATCGATATAGGATAAGTCCCACCTACATAATGTGAGTAATATCTTAGGCCACTTGATTGAGTGAGACTAGAAATGCATGGCCATGCTCAAATAAGCTGATATGAGATCTCTTACTTATTTGTATATCATAGTCTACTTAAGATATCAAGGAACATGGAATGGACTATACAAGTGTGACTATTCCATGACTTGTGTTCAATCCAGAGATAAAGGATTTAAGGATTAGTGCATGAAAAGATTAATCATAGAAAGGTTATGTCGAATCATGATTTCTTGTGACTTAGGTAGCAATGATGCATTGTTAGGTGCCACTCATTGTTTGTAACTTTGGAATCGTTCTAACATTACTGCTAACGTTACAAGAACTTACGGGGTCACACCCTATAGTTGAAATGAACGGAATAAAACATAATTGGTATTGTGTTTGGCTGTCGCATGAATTAAATTAATTATAGAATTAATTTAATTGGGTAATCAAATATCGAACACATTATATGTACAAGGTTGTTGTATACATAATGAGAATATGATTTTGGTTCGTATATAAATAATATAGTTTACCGAAATCTTTATTATAATAATGTAATTATAATTTTTGGTTTTTTAAACATGATTATTTTATTTAATTTTGAGAAACCCTAAAAATATAATAAGATATAAAATCTCGTTTTCTTTGCTTGGTGAGTCTAGCAGCCGTCAAAGCAAAGTCTTCTCCAAAACTGTTTGGGGATTCCTTCCGTTCGGAGTCATCAAAGATTACGGCTTGGTTCGATAGTAGATCAGATTAGTCATTGCCGAGGTGTCGCTGTCTACTTAGAATCACCATTCGGTAATTTCGAAACCCTTTTTCACCCTGATTCGTTCCTCACACACGGATCCATGGTTAGGATCACCGGGTGTTATATTTTTCCGCTGTGCCATAGGGGTGTCGGCGTTCCAACAGTTATCTAATAACTTTCCATAATTTTTTCACATATTATTTAAACAATGGCACTATCCATTCCATATTCAATTTATGAGTATTTAGCTCATGTATTCCATGTACTTACAACATATTTCACATTCTATTTTCAATGCACCATATCAATTTCATTTCTCATACCATGCCATTTAAATATTAGTTATAAAACTTTATTATATGTTTACCCCTATTAACATGACTCAGACTCGGGCGGATACTTAGATCCAACCAAAACACACCAGTTTGGCACCTAGTGCCTCATCGAATAATTCGAAGTAATAAATTGACACTCAGTGTCTCATCGACTCAAAGTCGAAGAAATCCATGAACTCTTCTAATCCTATGGCATGCCATCTATATCCGACTCAGCCCGATACACTTAATAGGGTTCCAATTCACTTTTCAAATACAACCAATATTCATTTCAATTCAAATAATCAATATATTCAATATATATATACCAATTCAATCAATATAAATTCAATAAATTCATCTCATATTAAATCAATCTATTTCAATTGCAAAACACAATAATTCTCACCTCAACACTTACCATATACATTAAATTAAAAATACAACAATTAATAACTAGTTTCGAATTATAGAAATGCAAACCTGAAATTTTGAGCTATTCGACGTCCACTTTATCTTTTCCCTTTTTAGTCGTTGATTCCGGTACAACGTTAGCTACGGTATTAAAACAATTAAAATTCATCAATACAAAAAAATTCAATTTCATATTTAATATTTCAATTTTTACTCAAATATTGCCTAAATTTCAATTTACTCCCTAAACCGAGACTAAATTTTATTCTTCACATTTAGTTCTTTATTTTCACGCAAATTCCACTTTAGACTAAATTTAACTCCCTAATTTTACATAAATCTCTAAATTTTGAAATTTTTACAATTTAGTCCCTATTACTCAAAACTTATAATTTATTCCATAATTTAATCCCTTTCCCAATTCTAACTTAAAAATCTATCAATTTAATCCCTATTACGGATACATTTTGTAGACTTTCCTTGCCTACATTATTCCATTGATTAGAGGTTGTTCACCGTAGAGACCTGATGCGGTTATGAGTACGACTGGGCGCTGACGGCACCCGGTCCTTTAGATTTTCAAGGGCCACGAGGGGCACACCGAAGACCACACGACGTGCAGTACTCTTTCAGCCGCTAGACCCTACCTCTCGCTAAGCCGTTTCTAGGATGGGCAGTCTATTAAATAGAAAGGATAACTCTTCCCGAGGCCCTTGCCGATGTCTCCAGACTCCCTAACATTTTCATCAGCCATCGCGTCCCAGTTTAAGAATTTTAACCCGATTCCCTTTCGAAGCTCCCACTGGACGCGCTACCGAACGAGCTTCCCCCGTCTTTTAGCATCGACTAACCCATTGCAAGTGTCGTTCAAATGAAGCCTTTCCCCTCTTTGGCCTTCAAAGTTCTCATTTGAATATTTGCTACTACCACCATGACCTGCACAGACGATCGCTCCGCCCGGGCTCACGCCTCGGGTTTTGCAACGACCGCCGTGCCCTCCCATTCATTAGTGCCTGGCCCTTGCCTCAACAGCTGGGTATAGGTCACGCACTTAAGTGCCATCCATTTTCGGGGCTAATTGATTCAGCAGGTGAGTTGTTACACACTCTTTAGCAAATTTCGACTTCCATGACTATTGTCCTACTTCTTAATCGACCAATACCCTTTGTGGGTTCTAGGTTAGCGCGTAGTTGGGCACCATAACTCGACTTTCGATTCATCCCGTATCGTCAATTCTACTTGGAAAAAGTTGCCTACTTAGAGCTCTCAATTTCGTGACGCGGCTCAATGAAGCAGTCGCGCCGTCCTACCTATTTAAAGTTTGAGAAGAGGTCAGAGGCATTGTGCCCCCGATTCCTCGAATCATTGGCTTTATCCGATAGAACTTGCTAAGGGCTCCAACTATCCTGAGGGAAACTTCGAAGAGAACTAGCTACTAGATGATTCGATTAGTCTTTCACCCCTATAACCAAGTCAGATGAATGATTTACATGTCTGTATCGCTACAGGCCTCCACCAGAGTTTCCTCTGGCTTCACCCCACACAAGCATAGTTCACCATCTTTTGGGTCCCGATAGCCATGCTCTCAGTCGAACCCTTCTCAGAAGACCAAGGTCGGTTGGCGGTGCAACTACGAGGGATCTCGCCAATCAGCTTTCTTGTATCTTACAGGTTTTCTAGCCCATTGACTTGCACACATGTCAAACTCCTCGATCTATGCTTCAAGACAGGCTGAATGGGGAGCCCATAAGCCAATGTCTGGAGCACGCAGATGCCGAAGCACATTGAGACGGAACATGTCAGATCCCACAATCTAGACGACGACATCTTTACGGGCGTATCAAAGCTTGGGATTGGGCCACCACCACAACCTTCGTCGGTCCACACCTCGAGCCGATTGGTTGACTGACTCTTGCTGTTCCACACTCGAATGGGGTGCATTTCAAGCACTCTTTGACTCCCTTTTCAAAATTCCTTTTCATATTTCCCTTGCAGTACTTGTTCGCTATCGGTCTCTCACCCGTATTTAGCCTTGGATGAAATTTACCGCCCGATTAAGGCTGTATTCCCAAACAACCCAACTAGTAGACAATGCCTTATAGTGCGACAGTCTCCGAGCATAATGGGGCTCTCACTCTCTTCGATGCCCCTTTCAAAGGGACTTAGGCCCGGTCTGCTGCTAAAGACACTTTTTCAGAGTACAATTCGGGTGCCTGATTCTCAAGCTAGGCTTTTCTCGGTTCGTTCATTGTTATTTTGGGAATCCTGGTAAGTTTCCTTTCCTTCACTTATTAATATGCTTAAACTTAGTGGGTAATCCCGCCTGACCTAAGGTCGCGACGCGAGCACCATCCTTGTGATGCTGAAAGGGTTTAAGGGTCTCAATCGACGAACGGACATGACTCCAATTGAGGTTGCTTAGAATATTACCACCGATCGTCCCTATGATGACGTCGTTGAGGACTTGAATTTAGGCCAACCGCCGGCTGTGAGCCCACGGGAGGCCAATTTTCACCCGCAGTCCAATCGAGGCCTAAGGGCTCTGGTTTGGATGGGGGCGACAACACATGACACCTAGGCAGATGTGCCCTCGACCTAATGGCTTGGGCTGCATCTTGCTTTGAAAGACTCAATGGTTCATGGGATTCCATAATTCGTAGCAAGTATTGCATTTTGCTACGTTCTTCATCGATGCTAGAGCCAAGATATTCGTTTTTGAGAGTCGCTACATATATTTTGCAACAAAAGAACATCGTCACGAAAGTGTCTAAACTGTGAACTGTGTAGTGACAGAAGACGTTTCACTTGTTTCATTTCAATTTCTTAACGTGATTTGTGCTGGGGTTTTTGTATTTTACCTCGAAGAGGTTGATCCTGACATCTCACCCCACCCGATGGGTTAAGGGCGAGGATAAATCTGAGATGCGGGGGTGGCGAGGGGTGAGCACACATCCTGACTTCTCCTTCCTTTAAATGATAAGGTTAAGTGGACTTCTCGCGATGATGCAGGCAGCGAACAACCCACGTCGTCGTGATACAAACACTTTACTGGACCATTCAATCGGTAGGAGCGACAGGCGGTGTGTTCAAAGGGTAGGCACTTGGTCAGCGCGAGCTGATGACTCATGCTTAGTAGGAATTCCTCATTGAAAACCAACAATTGCAATGATCTATCCCCATCACGATGAAATTTCAAAGATTACTCGAGCCTGTCGACCAAGGTTATAGACTCTTTGAAGACATTATTGTAGTGCACGTACAGCATAGAACATTGAAGGGCATCACAGACCTGTTATTGCCTTAAACTTCCATGGCTTAAAAGGCCATAGTCCTTCTAAAAAGCTAGCTACGTAGGATTACCTGCGTGTACCTAGTTAGTAGACTGAGGTCTCATTCGTTAACGGAATTAACTAGACAAATCGCTCCACCAACTAAGAATGGCCATGCACCACCATCTATAGAATCAAGAAAGAGCTCACAGTCTGTCCCTACTATGTCTGGACTTGGTAAATTTTCCTATGTTGAGTCAAGTTAAGCCGTAGGCTCCACTTCTGGCAGTGCCCTTACGTCAATTCCTTTAAGTTTCATCATTGCAACAATACTCCCCCCAAAACCCAAAGACTCTAATTTCTCATAAGGTGTCGATAGAGTCCTAAAAGCAACATCCGTCAATCCCTGGTCGGCATCGTTTATGGTTGACACTAGGACGATATCAGATCATTTTCGAGCCCCCAACTTTCATTCTTGATTAATGGAAACATCCTTGGCAAATGTTTTCGTAGTTGTTCATCTTTCATAAATCCAAGAATTTCACCTCTGACTATGAAATATGACTATCCCTGACTGTCTCTGTTAATCATTACTCCGATCTCGAAGGCCATGACAATAGGATCAAAATCCTATCATGTTATCCCATGCTAATGTATACAAGCGTATGCCTATTTTCAGCACATTAATTTCTTTAAAGTAACAGTGCCGGAGGAACAACCCGACCAATTGAGGCCAGGAATACATTGTCGGCAGTAAGAACGAGCAGACTAGTGCTAACCGTGTAACACCTCTGATTGTATCCGTTGCCGGTACAAGGTTACGATGCATTACTGGAGTTTACAATTCAAACGAACAGAAAATTCAAACATTTCATAACATATCATTAAACATATTAAAACCAATTCAAAACATGCAAATTGTCCCTTATACGAGTCCTCGAGGCCCAAAATACACATTAGAAATAAGTCGGGACTAAACCAGAAACTTAGAGAATTTTTCAGAAAACATTGAAATTTTTAACACTGTAGGAGTCACATGGCTGTGTGGCCAGGCCGTGTGGGCATTCGAAGTAGGGACACACGGCCGTGTTTGTGCCCACATCACTCGCTGACTTGGGTCACACGGCCAAGCCACTCGCCTGTGTGCCAGGCCGTGTGCTAGGCCATGTAACAACCTAACTAGCAACCCTTTTAAAGCTACAGGAGACACACGGTCGTGTGTCACACACGGTTGAGACACACGCCCGTGTCTCTACCCGTGTGGACAAAAATAGGCCATTTTACAAGCCATTTTTCTCACCCAAATTGACATGTACCTACACACATACTTGCAAGCCATTACAAGGCATCCAAATCAAGAATAAACAAGTCTTATACGTATGGTATAATATCATACAACCAATATGCCCTTAGGGACCTCAAATGACAATATATAAGCATACCTAACCATGTATTCAATTTGACCAAAAAATCAACTAACTTATATGCATATTTGCACCAATATATACCAAATAATTTACTTACCAAAACACAACCATTTGGTACCAAAATGTCATTCTAATATTAGCATCAATAGTCATTTAAGCTATTCAAACAAAGTACCAATTCTCATCAAGTTACAAGTTATATAAATTATGCATAATCATCTATCATTTCATCTTCTATATTTCAACCACATTAACCAAGCCATAAACCATATTAAATCTAATATTTGCATGCCAAAACCAAACCAATACCATCATCAAAATACCAAAACACAAGCCAAACAAATGATCATTCCAACAACTAAACATATAAGCCAACATTAGCCAAAATTCCTTTATATGCCATTATAACCAAAATTTAACCCAAACGAACTTCTAACTCACTATAAAACACGGAAAATAACACAGAGTAAGCATTTGAGCTTAGTAAGTTCGTATAACATATGATTTAACTTACCATTTGATCAAGTAATAGGTAAGTAATAAAACATATCCCAACATATTTTGGCCAAATGCCTAAGCACATATACACCAACAATATTAGTCATGTAAATACATATATGAACAAATAATCCTGGATGAGCTTAACAATTAATAGAGTTCCATATACATGTATCATCCATTTCATATATCTATATATCAATAACATCATTTCTATGCATTTCATGTGTATACCTGTACCAGTTCGTATCAAACTCATATCATTTTGTAACAGAACATTGCCCGTTGAACCATTTAGAGTACCGTTGGATACTCGGGATAGCTCATACATAACATGCTCGCTCATATAACTATAATTCGTCAATTCATGTACATGTATGCTCATACGAGCTATGAATCGATATGCTCATTTGACCTGAAGATCGATATGCTCTCACGAACTATAAATCGGTAACCCTAGTGACATGTCATTTGTATCTTATGGATTCTTAAGGTTCACACGAAACTCAGTAATCATCGTACGTCATTAGATATTCACTCGACAATTATAATGACAACTCATAACATTTATATAATTCAATTAAAAGTATATAAACACAATTTAATTACATGAACTTACCTCGACAAGTAATCGTAGATACGAAAGTGATTAATCTGAGACTTTCTCTTTTTCCTAATCTAACTTCGTACGAGGTCTAACTGGATCTAATCAAGCAATCCAAGTGGTCGAACCCTAGCTCAACAATGGCTTATTTTTCTCTTCTAAAATCGGTTGATGATGATGAATAAGGATGATGATTTTAGTTTTATTTGATTAATATTATCATTATTTTACAAATTACTTAATTAACCTTAAAAATTAATCAAATTAACACAAATGCCAAACCATGCTCATCCACTATCACTTCTAATGGTCTAATTACCATATAAGAACTTCCACTTTAAAGTTCTATAGCTATTTAATACCTTTAGCAATTAGAACTCAACTTTTGCACTTTACGTGATTTAGTCCTTTTTATCAAATTGAACATGTAAACGGTAAAATTTCTTAACAAATTTTTTGTATAGTACTTCTATCATACTGTAGGAAATAAAATAATAATAAATTTTTTGACCTCAAATTTATGGTCCCGAAACCATTATTCCAATTCCACTGAACACAGGCTGTTACAAACCGTGAGGTGTACCGATTGACCCACCCCTAAGTCCAACTACGAGCTTTTTAACTGTAACAACTTAAATATACGCTATTGGAGCTAGAATTACCGTGGCTGTTGGCACCAGACTTGCCTTCTAATGGATTCTCGTTGAGGGATTTAGATTGTACTCATTCCAATTATCAAACAGATTCTTTCTACACCGGGATCCATTTACTAATCAAAACATAAATTTTAACCGTCAGAAGTCATCACACAGTTAAACATTAACATTCGGCATGTATAGCTAGACTCATACGTGCTATGGTAGTCCTAGAACCGACTAAACCATAGCTCTGATACCAATCAAATGTAACACCCCGAACCCGAGACCGTCGCCGGAGTCGAACACGAGGTGTTAACAGACTTCAAACCACTTATTAATATTTTTCCAGACAAGCTGTCAATCTGCGTACTAGTCGCTTTAAAAATCATATCTTGAGCTCTGGAACTCGAAATCCAGTTCCGTGAATTTTCCCTGAAATTAGACTCATATTCCCATCTACATATTTTTTTCTAGAATTTTTGGTTGGGCCAATTAGTACAGTTTATTAGTAAAATTCTCCCATGTTACTGGGGTCGACTACACTGACCTTTGCGCATTACGACCTGGATATCTCCCTGTACAGAACTTCCATGCTGATGCCGTTTGTTTCTATAGAAACTAGACTCAGAGAGGAATCTATACATATATGGTATGACTCCTAATTATCTCTGGTTAATTTATAATGAATTTCCAAAGTCGGAGCAGGGAATCCAGAAACCGTTCTGGCCCTGTCCCATGAGAACCTGATTATCTCTTAACATACTGTCCATATGATCTTTTCGTTACTTCTATATGAAAATAGACTCATCGAACTTCGATTACATAATTTATTCATCAATTAATTCCACTCCTACTATTTTTTAGTGATTTTTCAATCTCATGTCACTGCTGCTGCCAGCATCTGTTACGAAAGCAACTATGCCCACTTCGTGATTACTCCTTGATCTAACTAATAATTCATCATGCATATCACAAATTATGATCATGACTAACCGTGCCAAAGGCTAATCATTGTCAAACTTCCCCCTACTACACTATTGCCATATCATGAATTTTAACACCAAAATAATCAACCATGACGTATGGCATAAAAAGGTCGAATTATCAAGATTTGCGACCTAACGTTATGAATCCAAACCCAACCGAACATTTATGCCATTTTCGCATGGCTAAAAGATTACATACCAAAGTTCAAACACAACATAATAGCCTATACATGCCGAAATGTTCTCCTAAGCCAACTAAGAAGAAAGTACAAAAACTTGCTATCCGGTGTGATGACTTCGATGACGGCCCGACCACGCAAAAGGAGATTAGTCCAAGAAACCTAGAATAGGTGACAAGGAAACACCGAGTGAGTTTATAACTCAGTAAGTCATAAGCAATACACTACCATCCATTAATAACATTATCACAAGAGGAAACAAAATGGAACGAGGCTAGTTACTCCATCCATACCGAACCATACCATAGTTCCTCCGACCTATCGGTTCAATCTCATACCAAATCATGCATTCACATTCCATATACTCATCAATAGAATATTCGAGGCATTTTCATAAATCATTTCATTTTCGTTACAATCATACAACTAAACGGCCTTTCACCCATTCCACGATAAATCTTATGTACGTGACTTCAAGTATATTTGTCACATAGGTTCAACTTACCAAGCTCAACTCCAACTATAAACATAGCACCTATTAGCCATGAACTCAAGATACTTACCCGATCCGCTGTCCGTGATCGACTCAATAGCGTTGCACACTTAGTGTCCATAATGATTCAAGAATATATATTAAGTCCGCACACTCAGTGCTATATAATCAACTCGCACACTTAGTGCTACATAATCAAACTCGCACACTTAGTGCTACATAGTCAACTCGCACACTTAGTGCTACATAGTCAAACTCGCACACTTAGTGCTACATAGTCAATTCGCACACTTAGTGCTGCACAATTTAAACCCGCACACGTAGCGCCAATCTCATGGTCATAAATGTTTATACCCGCACATTTAGTGCCTAGATCAACAACTCAATACATCTCACCTCTTTTCTTTTCATTCAACACTTTCATCATCACATACGTACATGCATATATATATATTTATTCATTCCATTCAGCATCATTACATAAACGTTATGACCATTTGAATTAATACCAACTATATGCTTAATGACTTACTTTATGTTGGGTAAGACGGTTCCAACTCGGCTACTCGATGATCTTTTCTTTGCCTTTGCTTGATTCTCTCCCTTTGATGTCTTGATCTATAATAAACACATTTAGTAGTTTAATTTTCTTGCTGGATACTTATGTATAATTTAACGGTTTTCACTCCATTTCACAATTATCCTTGTTCAAAATATCAAAACCTTAACCATATTCGATTAATGCTTCAAGGCCGAATGCATTATCGCTATTATGGTAACCTAGTCTTGAGTATTTTTGATTCTAATATACAACATCATGAATCAACTCAACCTTATAAGCCAATATTACTCCTTCAATCGGTTATCAAGAGTTAACAAAAATAGTATCACAAACATATACACCTATATGGCCGAATATACCAAATTAAATTTGACCTTACGTATGTGATTACCTATAGTTAATATACATCAAATTTCATACATTTAACCCTTAATTTCCACCACATAACAAGCATAAATCGGGTTTATGGATATACCATGGCCGATTCAATCTAATCACTTCCAAAATCATCAACCATTTTCAATGCATATAACATATATAAACATGAATAAGTTTCATATAATCTCTTAACACATTAACTTCTTCCATCAACAACCTTTTGTTTCTTTATCCATCAAAACTTAAAGGAAATAATCAAATTCCTTCTTTAATAGCCATAGCCGAATGGTCCATCCATCCATCAAAGTTTTTTAAAAAGAATTAGCATGGTCTAAGTAAGAACCATGATAATTAACCTAAAACAAGCTAAAATTTCACAACTTTAACACAATATACTAACCTTATTAAACATTCAAATGGCCGAAAGTTCTTTGCCCCTATTCCTTCCTTCAATTCGGCCAAGAAGACAAGAATGAAGCCCCTTTTTTTTTCATCACATTTTCATTCTTTTCTTTTATTTATTAAATCCCATAACCCAATATCAATTTCAACAAATATTTTGCCCATCATCAACCCACCTTGGCCGGCCACTATAAGGAAAATTGGGCAATTTGACATGCAAGTCCACCTTTGTGTTGACATGCACTAATAAGCCCCTTTAAAATTAACCTATCATTTTTCACCATGTCTCATGTTGATCCCTATTTAATAATTCCTCATGCAATTGGCAAAATTAAGGCATGAAACTTCCACATATGCATGTACACACATAATAAACATAGAATATAACAATTAATTATCTTCATAACTCGGTTTTGTGGTCCCGAAACCACTTCCCGACTAGGGTAAATTTTGGGCTGTTACAAGAGCATTCACTCAAAACTTTCTCTCTAGTGTTCTTCCTTTTCTGTGGCTTTGTTAATCTTTCGAGCTATTTCAATTTTTGTTCTTTCGCTTGTTCTTCGTGGGTGCGTTAGAGGAATTCTATTGAATCCTCAATTATTAAAAGTTAGGTTGACTTAGGTATTTTTAGAGTAAAGAAACTGCCTAAAGTGGCACATATTGATTGGGAAAAATCTAAGCCCGTGACAGTTGGTACTCGAGCAATCTAAAAGGCTTCTTTTGGCAATGGAGGATTAGCTGCTATTGCACCCAAGCCCAGTGTGGATGTTCTCAAGCCCAAGGAGTTCAAGGGAACAAGGTCCACGAGAGATGTGGACAATTTTCTTTGGGGAATGGACCAATACTTAACTGGCATTGCTTTGTTCTGAACAAGTTTACTGCTGCTATGTGTTTAACTAGCATTGCTTTGTTGTGGTGGCATCGTAGGTCCAAATATGTGGGACATGGTGGGATCGAAATTGGAACTTAGGAGGAGTTCCAAAGTGAGATCAAAGCACAATTTTATCTAAAGTATGTCAAGGATAAGGCTTGGGCAAAGTTACTTCGACTTACGCAACAAGGCACTGTGAGGGAGTATGTGTAGGAGTTTAGTGAACTCGTGTATCAGATCTCCAATATGAGTGAGAAAGAGGCATACTTTTCCTTCATGGATGGGTCAAAACCATGGGTGAAGCAATAGTTGCAATGTTGAGGAGTCCAAGAGCTTACCAAGGCCATGATCGTAGTAGAATTGTTTGTCGAGCTTAGAGGAAAAAAAGACAAGCCTGAGTTTTCCAGGCCCAAATTCAAACCAAAGGGAAATAGTGAGGGAGAGAAAGACAAGCCCGCTAAGAATGGAAATGGTTAGAAGCCTTGGGATAATAAAAATAATGGGCTTTTAAGTTGCTTCCATTGTGATGGTTCACATATGATCAATGACTATCCGAAGAAGGCTGCACTTTCTACTATGAAAGCAAATGAGGAGGCAGTAAAGGCGGACAACAATCTTGTTTTGATACTAAGGGGTGTTGAAGATAAGACGAGTCATGGGCTGATGTGTAGACATCATGGTGGTTGGTAGAGAATTGAATGCGCTTGTTGACACAGATGCGTCTAATTTGTTCATGTCCAAAGAGACAGCTCGTAAACTTGGTCTCAAGATCTAAAATGTGTCGGGTTGGATCAAGATGGTGTACTCAAAATGTGTTCCAATCAAGGGGGTTGCAGAGCGAGTGGATCTCAAACTTGGCGATTGGATCAGTAAGGAAACTATTAAGGTAATACCACTTGATGACTATGATTTTGTGGTTGGATTAAGTTTCCTTAACCAGTTTATACTTCTATTTTTCCTTCTGGTAATTACATGGTAATTTTGAATTTGAACCATCAGTGCATGGTTCATTGAGGATGTGAATTAATTATCGGGCCTTAAACAAGATCACTGTGAAGAACAAGTACCCTATTCCCCTTAAACAAGATCGTAGTGCGAGATGGTTCACCAAATTGGATTTGAGATCGGGGTACCATCAAGTTCGAATAGTCGAGAGGGACGAGCCAAATATAACTTGTGTGACACGGTATGCTTCGTATGAGTTTCTTATAATGCCTTTCAGACTTACGAATGCCCCAACTACATTCTACACCATAATGAATAAGGTACTTCAACATTTCCTAGGTCGTTTTATGGTTGTTTACCTTGATGATATTGTGGTGTAGAGCAAGTCATTCAAGGAACATGTGGAACATTTGAGGGAGGTTTTCCAAAATTTAAGGGAAAATAAGTTGTTCGTCAAAGAGGAGAAGTGCTCATTTGCCCAATGAAATGTGTCATTTGTAGGTCACATTGTAGGAAGTGGAAAGATCCAGATGGATGAGAGGAAAATTAGGACCATTGTTGAGTGGGAGCCACAAACCAAGGTGATAGAGTTGAGATCTTTCCTTGGGTTGGCGAATTATTATCGACGCTTAATCGAAGGCTACTCCAAAATTATCGCACCCTTTAACCAATTGAAGCAAGTGATGACAAGGGAGCCTGTACTTGCTTTGTTAGATTATTCCCAGCCGTATGATGTACGCACGGATGCATTAGATTATGCCATTAGGGGAGTACTGATGTAACATGGGCACCCAATTACTTTCGAGAGTCGAAAGCTTAATGAGATAGAGTGGAGGTACACAGTCCAAGAAAAGGAGATGGCTATTGTGGTGCATTGCTTGCGCACATGGAGGCATTACTTACTGGGTTCCAGGTTTGTGGTCTTTACTGATACTGTTTTCAACATTTATTTTTTGACCCAGAAAATATTCTCCCAAATAGGCTAGTTGGCAAGTTTTCCTACCAGAGTTTGATTTCATGATGAAGTATAAGTCAGGGAGTGCCAACACTGTGGCTGATGCACTTAGCCGAAAGATGGAATATTTGGTAATCAGCCAACCTGATGGGTCCTTATTGGAGCACATTCGAAACGGATTGTCCCATGGTCCCACAGCCAAAAACATGATCAAGCTTGCTAACGAGGGGAAAATGAGGAGATTTTGGTTTGAGGGGGAGTTGTTATACATTCATGGGCATCGTCTTGATGTGCCTCATTATGGAAAATTGCGTAAGGAAGCCATGAATGAGTGTCATGACTCGAGATGGTCGGGCCATCCAGGAATGCACCGCACTTTGGCCCTTTTGGAGGATCGTTACTGCTGGCCTCACATGGGTGATGATGTGGAGACCTATGTGAAAAATTGTCTAGTATGCCGGCAAGATAAGGTTGAGTTCAAGACCATAGTAGAATGTATCCATAGGTTTAGTTGTTTGTTTGCCTAAGTTTGATGAGTATGCAAGTATTCTTGTTGTGGTGAACAAGTTTTCAAAGTACGCAGTGTTCATTCTAGCTACCAAGGAGTGCCTTGCTGAGGAGGCAACTTATTTGTTCCTTGAACACGTGGTGTCAGCTCTAAGGAAAGATAGATCAGTTCCATGAGGACACGACTAGGGTGTCAATAGAACAAGTGGGGGAGGATGTCATGGGTTGCGCATGGGATCCCGCAACAATGGCACACTTGTATGATCCATCATGTTCAAAGGAGGTCATTTGGCCCAACCGGACTAGCCGGTTGCTTGGAGAGATTGAGGGCCCATCTACAAAGCTTGACAAATATGGAACGTGATCTTCAAAGATATGTAATCTTAGATATGATATGTAATCTTTAGAAGATACGATTCTGTAATCTTGAAGATTTGATTTGTAGATAGCTTTTAGTCATAGCCATTAATGTACTTTGATCTGTACCGTTGATTTTAAGGAGGCTCAACTATAAATAGAGGCCTCTCCCATCATTGTAAATCATTTAGTGAGTAATAGAATTCTTGAAAGCATTCACTCAAAATTTTCTTTCTAGTGTTCTTACTTTTCTATGGCTTTGTTTATCTTTTGAGTTCTTTCAATTTTCGTTCTTCCATTTGTTTTTTGTGGGAGCCTTACAGAAATTCTGTTGAATCCTCAATTAATGGGTGTTAGGCTGACTTAGTCATTTTTGGAGTGAAGAAAATACCTAAGGCCGCACGGATTGCGCGGGAAAAATCTAATTCTGGGACACTTACACATGCATGGCTTAATCTTTGAGATAAACATATGACTCCTGGCAGGATAAACCAGGTAGCATTCCTCCATCGGCACTGCATGGTCCTTAACATGCCACGTGAGCAACAAAGAGGTCATAATAAAGCATGAGATTTTTCGTGTCAAGAGACAAAATGCATAGGCATCGGCAGATAAGGGCTTGAATCCTACTCTTAAAAATATTATTCGCATCCGAAAGCACAATCGAACATCGGTGCAATAACGTGGCCATGCCAATTTAAGGGGGCACATGTGGGAATCAAGTTACCGATTTAGGTCCGCCACATACCCCAAAGGGAACAAGATGGAGAAGGGACAACAACACATCCATAATTCAACAGAAAAATCATCGTCCCGGCCACTGGTGCCAGCAATCTACTTGCCACTATTGATTACTCGTTGTGGAACATTTGACCCAATGGGGGGAGGGACGCAACCTACCTTGAGAGGGAGTGTCTAGGGGTGGCGAATTCCTACCCGTTAAAGAGCTAAAAGAACTTTATATTGGTGCTACAAGTCAACATTCATACATTTGAAATAGGGACACTTTTCATCATCCTGGCACTTTCGCAACAATAGGGGCCCAAGTTGCCAGTGGTGCCCGATGCTTTCCCACATCTAAGGCATGAAGGTGCCTGTAAACTCAAAATTATATAGGGTTTCTCTATATGTTTTTACCACCTCTTTTACTTAATTATAATGTTTTTGTAACACCCCTTACTCGTATTCGACACCAGAATAGGGTACAAGGCATTACCAGAACACAAACATTTTTAAACGTATTTAACCGTATTATAAAATTTCATCTAAATTAAAACTTTCAAATTTTTTAACATGCTTTTATAATTCTTCACAATATATCCTCAAAATATTATATTCATAATAACTAGGGCCCACGAGACCCAATACATACCCATGCAATTCAATGCTTCATTTCTATTTCATTCAGTTCACAATTTCTCATGCTCACAATTCAAATCATATCACTAGAAATTTCCATTTAATTCACGTACAATTCAATATTAGTAAGTTCAATACTAATACATATTTACATTTAACTCAACATTTTTTGATTATTCCATTCATTAACACATTTATGAAATTCTTAATTTTGTAATGAAAATATCATTAAATAACAACATCAATTCAACACATCATCCCCTTTTTCATCATTTTTCACTTCAAATATGAACTTACTATTTCATTACCTTTCCACACCCATTTCCTATGCATATCACACAAGACATAAACATATCGTTCAACCATAGTCGCAAGCCAGTGCATTTAAGCATAATTCTTTTTGGAACTAACCACATGATAAACCATTTCACTAGAGATACATAATTTAAACCTTACAACCCCTGTCATGATTACAAGCACATTTCCATTTAGGCACGTACCATTTCAATGCATAACTTATAAGTTTAAAGTGGCATAATCCAGCCACAACTTGGTCAAACCCTAATCATGTACATCAAATATGTTAACCAAATAAACATATAGCATAAGCATTATGAGCATGGATGAGCACAACATTTATTAATGTATCAAACTTACCAACATGTGTTAATTCATAAACCATTCATGACATTACTTCAAGCTAAATCATATTCGAAATATACCATACACACATACTATGAAACTTTATTTTCCCACATGAGCTTAAATCATGACCAATAATGCGCAAATATAAGCATCATTTCTATTTCATCGTTTATCAATTATAATCGAGCATATTACCAATTATACACAAATCATTCATATATTTCCCAATTTTCCTCCCCCTCCACTTCATTCCACATCCTTAATGTGTATAACACACTTAAACAACATTATCCATAGTTTCACTATTTTCCTATATGTAAATTCAAACTGTCTGTCTGAGTCAGAGTCACTAATTTATTTATATCCTGAGCAACCGAGCTTCAAATTAAGATCCGTTAATTTTTTCCAAAACTATACTCACATATATTCTTACCATAAAATTTTTAGAATTTTTTTCTTATCCAATAAGTACAGTTTATTCTTTAAATTCCCTTTTTCACTACTTGACAGTTCTGACCTTTCTTCACTAAAAATTAATTATTTCATAGTACAGGGTTCAGATAATGTTCTCGTTTATTTCTTTTGAAAATAGGCTAATTCAAGATTCTAAAAATATAAATTCTATCCCATAATTATTTTTGTACAATTTTTAATGATTTTCCAAAATCAGAATGAGGGATTCCAAAATCATTCTAGCCCTATCTCACTAAAATCCAAATATCTCATAATATAAAACTTGTTTGCTTAATCTGTCTCTTTTATCTGAAAATAGACTCATCGAGCATTAATTTCATCTCTTATTCACTCTCTAATTTGATTTTCACCATTTTTGGTGATTTTTCAAAGTCACACAACTGCTACTATCCAAAACTGTTTCGTTGCTAAAATTTTCAAAGTCAGTATGAAGTATTTTCTTGCGTATACTATCGGGATGATCATTCTTTTGAGAATTGCCCTTCGAATACTGAATCAGTGTACTACATAAGGAACCGATATCAAAAGAGGAATGGACAAGGATCGCAGTCTAATTTCTACAATCCATCATGGTGGAACCATCTGAACTTTTCCTGGAGTAATCAAGGAAACAGACTGAACAACAATCAAATGTAGCATAAACCCAACCAAACCTAAGGGTTTAAGCAACAAGCCCCAAAACTACCTCAAAATGAATTATCAAATTGTTTAGAGAACTTGTTGAAGGTGTACATGGTGCAAGATGACGCCTTGATCCAAAGTCAAGAAGCAACGCTGAAAAATTTGGAGAACTAGATGGGTCAGTTAGGTACTGAGCTTCGTTGTAAACCACAAGGAGCTTTACCGAACGACATAGAAAATTTGAGAAATTTGGGTAAGGAATATTAAAAAGTGGTAGAGTTACGAAGTGGTAAGATTTTGGAACCTAAAAAGGTTGTGGTTGAAAATGAGCCTACGGAAAAAGAGGAAAGTCAATCGACAGTTGAAGTTCCTACAATAGAAAAATCAGATGCTAAAAAATCTGATGAGGTAAACCATAAACTAGTGAATTCTCAAAATCTAACACCCTCTTTTGCATATTTACCTCCTCGAAAAAGTTATCCATATCAACCTAGAGTTCCATATCCTCAAAGACTTCAACAAAACAAGCAAAAACAAGAGGTACAATTCAAGAAGTTCTTGGATGTTTTAAAGCAACTACATATCAACATAACATTGGTAGAGGCTTTATAGCAAATGCCTAACTATTTGAAGTTTATGAAGGATATTTTGTCAAAGAAGAAATGACTTAATGAGTATGAGATTATCGTTTTGACGAAGGAGTGTAGTGTATTTTTACAGAACAAGCTACCTCTGACACTGAAGGATCCTAGAAGTTTTATGATACCCTACAACATTGGTGAATCATATTGCGGTAAAGCTTTCTGTGACTTAGGAGCAAGCATCAACTTGTTGCCCAAATCTATTTTCAAGCTGTTAGGAATAGGTGAAGTAAGACCCGCTATTGTAACACTTAAACTTGCGGATCGATCATTAGCATATCTTGAAGGAAATATCGGAGATGTTTTGGTAAGAGTCGGTAAATTTATTTTTCCTACTGATTTCATTATTTTGGATTTTAAAGTAGACAAGGAAGTTTCGATCATCCTGGGTAGACTTTTCCTAGCCACGTGAAGAATATTGATAGATGTGCAAAAAGGCAAACTCACCATGCGAGTTCAAGATGATAAGGTAACGTTTAATGTTCTGAAGGCAATGAAATTTCTAGATTCAATGGAAGAGTGTTTAGTAATGGAGGAATTAGAAACCTTAGTTTCTTTGGGAAGCAATTCTGAAGAAGACCCCTTGGAGAACGCCTTAGGGTCTGAACCATTCGAAGATGAAAAAGGTAATGGAGGTTTGGCTATGGTATTTCAATTTCGCCCAAGAGCTCTCGCTTATTTTACACCTTTCAAGTCATTTCAAAAGGTCTGACTAGAGTCAAGCTCAATAGGGTCTTCTTTCCCCATTCATTCTGCCAATCCCATTCTCTTAGCTTTGGTTTCGCTAGATTGTAGACAGGAAAAGTGGGAATCTCGTTAATCCATTTAGAGCACCAGGCAGAAATTACATTGTGTGAGCATTCATAGGGACCATCGCAATACTTTGTTTTAATTAACCTGTCGGATTCCCCTTGTATGTATCAACTCTAAATTGATTGTTCATTGCCGGAGAAAGGCCCCCGAGTTTGTCCCTCGACTGGCATACGGTAACCTACTCTCAACGCAGGAGCAGCTCGAGCAATACACTGGCAGCTGACGGGTTCGGGACTGGGACCCCTGTGCCAAGCCCTCAGAGCCAATCCTTTTCCCGAGGTTACGGATCCATTTTGCCAACTTCCCTTACCTACATTGTTTCATTGACCAGAGGCTTTTCACCTTGGAGACCTGATGCGATTATGAGTACGACTGAACACGAACATGACTCAGTCTTTTATATTTTCAAGGGCTATCGGGGGCACACTGGACACCACGTGACAAGTGGTGCTCCTCCGATCGCTAGACCCTACCTCCGGCTGAGCTATTTCCAAGGTGGGCAGTCTGTTAAATAGAAAAGAAAACTCTTCCTGAGGCCCCCGCTAACGTCTTTGGACTCTCTAACGTTAACGTCAGCACCGTATCCTGGTTAAGGAATTTTGACCTGATTTCCTTTCGAAGCTCGTGCTGGACAGGCTATCGGACGAGCTTCCCCCATTTTTTAGGATCAACTAACCCATGTACAAGTGTCGTTCACATGGAGCTTTTCACTTTTTCGGCCTTCAAATTTCTCATTTGAATATTTGCTACTACCACCAAGATCTGCACCGATGGCCACTCTGCTCGGGCTCTCACATCGAGTTTTTCGGCGACTTCTGCACCCTCATACTCAATGAGGCCTAACCTTTGCCTCGACGACTGGGTATAGGTTGTGCACTTAAGCGCCATCCATTTTTGAAGCTAGCTGATTTGGCAGGTAAGTTGTTACACACTCCTTACCAACACCCTTTATGGGTTATAGGTTAACATGCAATTGGGCACCGTAACTCAGCTTCTGGTTTATCCCGCATTGCCAGTTCTGCTTACTAAAAATGGCCCACTTGGAGCTCTCAATTACATGGCATGGCTCAATGAAGCACCTGTGCTATCCTACCTATTTAAAGTTTAGAATAGGTCGAGGGCGTTGCGCCCCCAATGCATCTAATCATTGGCTTTACCTGATATAACTCACTAAGGGCTTTAGCTATCTTGAGGCAAACTTCATAGGGAACTAGCTGCTAGACAGTTTGATTAGTCTTTCGCCCTATTCCTAAGTCAGAAGAAAGATTTACATGTCAATATCATTGCGAGCCTTCACCAGAGTTTCCTCTGGCTTCGCCCCGCTCAGGCATAGTTCACCATCTTTCATGTCCTGATAGGCATGTTCTCACTCTAACCCTTCTTAGAAGATCAAGGTCGATCGACGGTACACTCGCGAGGGATCCTTCCAATCAGCTTCCTTGTACCTTATGGGTTTTCTAGCCTGTTGACTCACACACTTGTTAGACTCATTGATCCGTGTTCCAAAACGGGAAGAATGGGGAGCCCGCAAGCTGTCGTCCGAAGCTTGTCTAAAGAAAAATGACTTGGCTAGAGCTTGTCTACACAACACCAGTAAGCGTAACAAGAAGTGGGTGGATCAGAATCAAAAGGATTCAATTTCAGGTTGGTAATTCAATCCTTGCTAAACTACTCTTGTTTTGCAACATAAAGGTTTGCACAAGGGGCTTGTGCGACGGTGTGAGGGACCCTTTCGAGTTATGAAGACAGTAGGTAGGGTGGCCTACAAGCTTGAGTTATCGACGAAACTCAAAGTCCAAACAGTGTCTCATGTGATACTTAAGCCTTTTCATGAGGATCAAGAGGATCCAAATCAAGGCAAGTCCAAATGGGCACCAATAAGGGTAAGGGTTACCTACGATTGTGAAGTTAAAGCATTGAGGCAGAGCATGTGATCAAACAAAAGTACTATCGACCGTGACATGAATACTTAGTTCGATGGAAGGGACTTCCCGATAGCTGTAAGGAAAGATGGACCAGTACTATAAGAAGGATGGGACGAGAACGTCTCTAGAACAGGTGAGGGAGAATGTCATGGGTTGCGCATGGGAGCCCACAACCATGGCGCACTTGTGTGATCCATCATGTTGAAAGGAGGTCATTTGGCCCAACCGAACTGGCCCGTTGCTTGGAGAGATTGAAGGCCCATCTACAAAGCTTGGAAAATATGGAACATGATCTTCAAATATATGTAATCTTAGATATGATATGTAATCTTTAGAATATATGATTCTGTAATCTTAGAGATTTGATTTGTAGATAGCTTTTAATCTTAGCCATTGATATACTTTAATTTGTACCGTTGATTTTGGGGAGGCTCAATTATAAATAAAGGCCTCTCCCCATCATTGTAAATTATTTACTAAGTAATAGAATTCTTGAGAGCATTCACTTAAACTTTCTCTCTAGTGTTCTTGCTTTTCTATTGCTTTGTTCATCTTTCGAGTTCTTTCAATTTTCTTTCTTCCGCTTGTTCTTCGTAGGTGCCTTAGAGGAATTCTGTTAAATCTTTAATTATTGGGATTTAGGCTAACTTAAGCATTTTTTATAGTGAAGAAACTGCCTAAGGCTACACGGATTGCATGGGAAAAAATCTAAGTCCATGACACTTACACATGTGTGGCTTAATCTTTGAGACAAGCATATAACTCCTGGCAGGATCAACTAGTTAGCATTCCTCCGTGACGTCAGCACTGCATGGTCCTCAAGATGCCATATAAGCAACGAAGAGGTCATAACAGATCGCAAGCATCGTCCGTGTCAAGAGACAAAATGCATAGGCATCGAGAGATAAGGGCTTAAACCCTAGTCCCAAAAATATTTTTCGCATCCGAAAGCATGATCAATCACTAATGCATCGATGCGGCCACGCCAATTTAAGGGTGCACACGCGGGAGACAATGCACGATTTAGGTCCACCACGCACCCCAAAGTGCATAAGATGGAGAAGGGACGTCAACATATCCATAATTCCATCTACTTAGGTACGCAACAAAAGATCCCGATAGCACCCCTAAAGTTCATTTAGAACAAGGAGAGATAATGAAGAGGAGTACGGCTCAACAGTTCAATGCGAGTAGCATGGAGCCTACCAACACACAACACAAAAACACCACTTATATACCCATTGCGTGCTAGTAGTAACGTCCACACACACCGGCCAACAATCTACCCAACCAATGTATTAGTAAGGGAGCGGAAGGAAGAATGAACGAGGGCGTACCACAACCGCTTGGCACGATAACTGTGGGGGGAAAAATCCTGCTGGGAGTTGGTCGAGCCAATACTGACCCACAAACTCAACTTACGCCCCCGGTGAGCCATTGTCGTCAAAGGGACTTGGTACTGGGGTCACGGGCAGCTTTGAATGCCGACACGGGCTTGAGACAGCCAGGGCATCGTGCGGTTGCCGACTTGGGAGGCACGAGGCATCCCTAATATGATGGAGGAATGGGCAAGCCAAGCTCGAGCCCAAAGAAATGTATAAGCCACCCCAATAGATCTTTTCCCGATATTGGGAACTTGCTCCTAAAGTCGTTGGTTACATTTCTATGGGCACAGGCTTGACCAACTGGAAAATCATTGCCTCGGCCACCAACACCAGTGATCCACTTACCATCAACATGAGTTGTAGAGGAACATCCCGACCCCCATGGAGGGGAGGGACACACCCTACCTCAAGAGGGGGCGTCGAAAGGTGGCGAATGCCTACCCTTTTAAGAGCTAAAAAACTTTATAATGGTTCTACCAGTCGACATTCAGTCATCTTAAAGGGGGCACTTTTCTTCAGCCCGACGCTTCCAAAACAATAACGGCCCAAGTTTCCAACATTGTCCGATGCTCCCGCACATCCAAGGCACCAAGGTGCCGACGGTGCTCGAGGCTCCATTTCTCGATGGACCTCAATGGTCGCGCACCACTAGGGGCCTAAGTTACCAATGGTCACGCACATCTGAGGCACCAAGGTGTCGACACTGCCCGATGCTCCTACACATCCAAGGAACCAAGGTACCTGTGGTGCTCGATGCTCCCGCACCACTAACAACCTAGGTTTCTGATGGTGTCCGAGGCTTCCGTATGTCCAAGCACATAGGTTCTGATGCTGCCCGATGCTCCCACGCAACCAAGGGCCTATATTGTTGCTGGTGTCTGAGACTCCCGCACGTCCAAGCACCAAGGTGTCGATGCTACCCGATGCTCTCGCACAACCAAAGGCCTATGTTGTCAATGATATACGAGGCTACTATACGGCCGAGGGCCCAAGGTGCACAAGGCTTTTGATCTAAAAGGGGAGAGAGAGGGATGATATATGAATTCTTGCTTTGGGATTGGGTAGGGACTCGTTGCATCATTTTTTATATTCCGAGATGCCTCGCCAGATGTGTCAGAGGCTTTTGTTCCAAAAGGACAGGGATTGGGATGATATCCAAATTCTAGCTTTGGGATTATTAGGGATTTATTGTATCATTTATTATATTTTGGGATGCCTCACTGGAGCACCACCAAAATGGCTCATCGAAGCATAGCCAGAATGGCTCATCGGGGCACCGCTGGGAACCTTTTTTAGCCTGACACTTTCGCACCAATATGGGCCCAAGTTGCCGATAGTAGTCGACACTCCTACACATATGAGGCACCAAGGTGCCAATGCTAGTCGATGCCCGTGCACATTAAAGGTGCCCAATGCCCCAGCACCATAGGATGGCCTACGTTGTCAATGGTGTACGAGGCTACCGCATGACCAAGGGCCCAAGGTGCTTGAGGTTCTTGTTGCAAAAGGGGAGGGATCGCCTAATGTTCACTGGAGCACCGCCGAGAACCTAACTGACGGTGGGAGGCACCAATGTTTAGGCATGCAATGGGCGTGCACAGTGTGCTAGATTACCCTTGGTCACTCAGATCACTTCCCCCCAAAGAGCTAATGAAACATCATTGTCTTGCCACTAGCAAACATTCTTTTTTTTTTTGAAAGAAAATGACCACAAGGGTCAATTCAATTAAATTGCATCATTGATAACAAATTCATGGATTTCCAAAGGGTAATCCATGTAAAAAAAACCAATTATAAGAGTCAGAACTCACTTTTTTACAAATGAAATCTGCCACTGTGTTACAACATCTATTGGCCCAACATAATGTTGCTAGTTTAAAATTTTCTAAGGCTTTAATACTATTTTTGAGTCGTGCACCAATGATAGTGACATCCGTACTGTGATGCTTCACTCTATTAATGAGGCTTGCGTTGTCAATCTCAAACACCATAGTTGTCTTGATATTAAGAGCACACGCCATTGTCGAAACCACTTATTTGAAAAATCAAAATTTTTTATCGACTTATTAAAAATGAAAATGGGGAGTTGCCACCAATCTTTTATTAAGGTGTGATTGGTTCACCATTAAAAATAAATTTTAGGTCTGCGAGATTTGAGACAATAGGTCCGGGAGTCGATTACGCACGAGGAAGGGTTAGCACCCTCGTAATGCCCAAAATTGGTACCGAATCGATTGTTTAATGTCTTAGTGTCGAAACTTGAAAAGATATTAGAATACAATCCTTTGAAAAGAAAATTTTAATAATCGAATTAGAAAATAAGACTTGCACACTTTAAAGAAATAAATCATCACACTCAATAAGTTAGAGCGCAACGATTCAATTTTCGAAGTTAGATTCGTCCTTTTTTAAAAAAAATTTAAAAAAATCATACATTTTGAGAAGGATATTTGGTTATTTAGATCAATCGAGAAATCAAAACCCAGTAAGTTAGGGTTCAATTTCCTTAAAATTCCTAAACACCAAATATTACCTTTATTTTAAAAATGAGATAACAAAATGTCATATCCAGTAAGTTAGGATCCAACATTTTGAAATTTAAAGAATTTCATTTTAAAAATATACGTCTTAAAAAGAAATAGATACTTGATGATATAAATTCATCGAGAAGAATTGAAGCCCAGTAAGTTAGGGCACAATTCTCTCGAGAATCATTTAGCACCAAGCCCTTTTTTGAATTTTGAAATGAAATGATTATAATATCTTAATGAAATGAAATTCTTACAAACAACATGATTGATTAATAATATACAAAGCAAATGATGAATAACAAATTAATTCAATAATTTGGAGCAATCAAACATATAATGCATCAACATTAATAATCAAATAACTAATAAACAATCTTACAAATAGCAAAATAATAATAATTTAATCACAAGTGAACCAATTAAAATAATCGAAATGAATAAAAATTTCAAAGCATAGAATAAAAATTTTATAAGTTATAAGTTATAATACATTTTATGCACATATATATATTATAATAATTTTAAAGGAATTGTGTATCACATCTTATAAATCATACTAATAATAAGTTTAAAAATAATATTAAGCCAATAATAAAAATAATGTTAAAATAATATATGAACATAGTAACAAGTTTATTCAACAAACTTTGAAAGCCAAATTAGAAATGTAGAAAACGTTTTTTTTTTTAAATTAAAGATAGTAACCAACAAATTTTAAAATCAAAACGTCAAACGAAAATAGAATAATAATGTTAAGAAAACAAAATAAGATGATATACAATAGATTCACAATATTGGTATATAATGGATTTTGAAAATATAAAAATAAGACTAAAATAGTAATTTATTATACTTTTAGACCATAATAATAGTAAACTTAAACTCTATCAAAATAAATATCATCAAAAATATTAAATACAATAATATATGAAAATAGAGTTAATTATAATAAAAATTTAACATCGAATTTAAAAAAAAAGACTAAATTAGCATTAAATTAAAATTCATTTCAAAAAGTTAAGGGCCAAAGCAATAATTATACGCAAACAATGGAATACCCAATCAATAACCAAGAAACGACACCGTCTAGATTTAGGGCTAAATGAAAACTAAATCAAATATGCCGTATAAATTTTAAAAGATAAAGGGGATCAAATTGAAACCAAACAAAATGAAGAGGGGCTTGTGAAGAAAATAGACCGATGAACCCAAGTGCGCGGATCCTACCTCGGGTCAGGTCACTGCGCGAGTTTGGTCGTCAGACGACACCGTTTTAAAATCCGGTGATTAAAACTAAAATAAAACTAAAAAAATACTTAACCTAACACTTTTATTTCCTTTTTAAAACCTAGGCTCTTTCTCCGCGCCGCTCTGTTTACTGAGTATCTGAACCATCGCCGATCCTAGCCCATATTCCGATGACGACAGAACGAGGGCCAGGACCGTTCTACCAGGTACGTCCCTTACTCTTTTCTAATATTTCTCTTTTAAAAAATGATCGATGAACATGCAAATTAGAAATAGAAAGCCAAGAAAAGAATCAAATAACCAGTAAAATAAAAAGGAATGAAAACCCAGAAAATCACTTCTTTTCAATTTTGATTTCTCTGTATTTTTTTGCGTAAGTAGTAGTAAAATCATTCTTCCGGTTCTTATATCCTCTTTTTTTTGACCGAGAAGTCGAAAATAAAAATACAATTGAAATCAAAAAATAAAATAGAAAACCCCCATTGGTTTCTCTTTGCTGTGTTGTTTTCATTCTGTTTGCAGGTGCGATCGTATGGGGGCTGGACGTGGCGTGTACGGAGGCCAGTTAGGAGACGCACACGCGCGTGGTGGCACAGCACGCGCGGGGTGAAAGCTTGGCCGCTGCGGCGCTGGGAGCCATTGCTACTGAAGGCTAGGGTTTTCTGATTTTGGTCTTTAGGGCTTAGGTGATTTGGGCCAAGGGTATCCGGGCTAAATTGGGTCTGGGCTTAAGGTGTCTTGAAAGTTTAGGCTAGTTGGCCTACTCGGATTTGTCCCTGTTGTTGTAAAGAAACAGACTGTGCTATTTTTTTGGACTTTTAATTAATTAATTTTTTATTTAGTTTAATTTTGTTTGTAATTTTGGGCCCGAGCAAATTGGGCTTATTACAGCTGCCCCTCTTTGCTCATTATCGTGTAACGGGAATGAAGCAAAGACTAAGAATGCGCAATTTGTCTGGTCGAGCTGGACCTTGGTAGTTTCATTCCAACCTACTGCATCTTCAGAGGTATAGGGATTGGTGCCTTGATCCACTCCACCGCAATATCAGGGAGATAGGATTCGTGGCTTGTAACTTCTAAAAGAATACCATTTGCTATCTCCACTTGGCAAGACTTGATGCGATCTACTCTACTGTAACTTCAGAGAGATAAGATCGGTCTCTTCTGTCCATTCCAATGTAATCTCAGGGAGATAAGACCTGATGCGATCTACTCTACTGTAACTTCAGAGAGATAAGATCCTTTATCTTAATCTGCTCCACTGTAATCTCAGGGAGATAGGATTACTAGCTTCAATCTGCTCCGTTATAATATCAGGGAAATAAGATTTCTGGTTTCAATCTGATGCGATCTACTCTACTGTAACTTCAGAGAGATAAGATCCTTTATTTTAATCCACTCCACTGTAATATCAGGGAGACAGGATTACTAGCTTCAATCTGCTCCGCTGTAATCTCAGAGAGATAAGATTTCTGGTTTCAATCTGATGCGATCTACTCTACTATAACTTCAGAGAGATAAGATCCTGTATTTTAATCCGCTCCACTGTAATCTCAGGGAGATAGGATTACTAGCTTCGATCTACTCCGCTGTAATCTCGGGGAGATAAGATTTCTGGCTTCAATCTAATGTGATCTACTCTACTGTAACTTCAGAGAGATAAGATCCTTTATTTTAATCCGCTCCACTGTAATCTCAGGGAGATAGGATTACTAGCTTCGATATGCTCTGCTGTAATCTCAGGGAGATAAGATTTCTGGCTTCAATTTGATGCGATCTACTCTACTATAACTTCAGAGAGATAAGATGCTTTATTTTAATCTGCTCCACTGTAATCTTAGGGAGATAAGATTACTAGCTTCAATCTGCTTCATTACACTTGAAGATGAGATTTGCCGTCTTCGATCTGCTCCGCTATTGCTTAGGGAAATAATATCTGTAATTTCCCAGATCTGTTCTCCGGGGAACATGACCTGTATAATGAACCTAATTATGCCTAATGATTAGGATGGCATGATTAAAATGAATCAAATGCTCCTAACTAGGCATGTGAATAGTATTTGCATGAATGCAGAGTTTTAAATTTTTTCGAAAATGATTCCGCTTAGGTTGTCATTACTCGAAGTTTATTAAGGCTTTGTGACTGGCGTGCTACAATGCCTTCTCGCTTGACCGACTTTTCTGAAAGCATCACTTAGTCAGATTGCCCCCACTGTAAACCTTAAAGTTTAATCAATTGGGGCCCCAAAACTTGTACCACCACTCTCCCACTGTAATCCAAGGGTATAAATATGTGGCTTTTCGTCAATCCTCTCTTATCACAATTCAAGGATATAGGATCTAGATCGTTCTGGTTTCTTGCACCATTCTCGGGGTGTCGTACCAAAGGATCATGATCAAGTGAAGGCTCTCTTCTCTGAGGTAACCTCTTCCCATTGCCTGATGATCATTGCTTACTCGTTTATTTAAGCTTTATCATTAACATGACATCTTGTTATTTTGTTCAATCAGTGCATTTGACAACAAAATCTAAAGAGAAAGTCTAAATTTAGACTTTTCCTTCTCAAATTTCCAACCTTTAAATTTGGTGTGTTCTAAACAATAGTCCTGTTTCAAGTTTCTATATTATTTAGAAACTTTTCAGAGTAATATGCAAAACTTCCTTTGTGAAAGTTTTATTAGTCTATTAATCATTATTTCAATGCAACATGCTTGCAAAAATGGTCATAACAATGGATAAGAATAAAGTTGGTTCTGGGTATAGCTCAAAATGAATAAGTTATCACAAATAGTAAAGAAATTGATTGGGAATGCATATCTTGGAAAAGAAAAAATATTCCAAGAATCAACAAATTCAATATAAATAATAGGAGAATTAAGTCCCCCAGATATCGCAGCTTGAACTTCTCTATACAAACTTTGTAAAGGCCATTCTGAGTTTGACATGTGTTTAGGAGATCTTCAGTTCTTTGTCGATGCCCTAAGACGTCGCCTATCCCTTCCTGTTGATTCAGGCGTAGCACGATTGCCACACACCCCGATCTGATCAAGATACAAGCTGCTCTAAACACTTCATGTCCCATTCTGATCAACATTTGAGCCGCCCTTTTTGGGTTTTCAAATCAAATCCCCTTTGGCCTAAGGTGCCCTTTTCGAGTTTTCCCCTTAGCCTCTCCATTTTTAATTTTTCATCATCATTTTTTTAGGGATCAAAAGCGCCCTTTGCGGGTTTTCACTTTGGTCCCTTTCCTTCAAGTGAAGTATTTCTTGACTGAGTCTGAGTTTACAGGATTTGGCAAGTTTCTTTTTCCATCCATCTCACTTAGAATCAAAGCTCCACTAGAAAAGGCCTTCTTTACGACATAAGGACCCTCCCAATTTGGCATCCATTTTCCTCTAAAGTCTTTTTGTATAGGGAGAATTTTCTTCAACACCAGATCCCCTTCGTGGAATTCTCTGGGATGAACCTTTTTGTTATAGGCTCGCATCATCCGTTTTTGATACATATGACCATGTTGGATGGCTCTCAACATTTTCCCTTCTATTAAGTTCAACTGGTCGTATCGAGACTGAACCCATTCTACCTCATCCAATTTCAATTCAGCTAATACCTGAAGAGATGGAATCTCCACTTCGATGGGTAAAACAACTTCCATCCCATAAACTAGGGAAAAGGGTGTTGCCCCAGTAGAGGTCCTAACAGATGTTCGGTAAGCTAAGAGAGCGAATCATAGCTTTTCATGCCAATCCTTGTAGGTTTCAGTCATTTTTCCCACAATTCTCTTAATATTCTTATTGGTCGCCTCTACTGCACCATTCATTTTTGGGTGATATGGGGACGAGTTATGGTGACTGATCTTGAACTGACTACAAACCTCCGCTATTGTGTTATTATTCAAATTCAACGCGTTGTCGGATATGATTCTTTCAGGCATTCCATATCGACAAATGATCTCCTTTTTCAATAATTTACTAACTTCCAATTTCTTGACATTTGCATATGAAGCAACTTCCACCCATTTGGTAAAGTAATCAATGATCACAAAGATGAAACGATGCTCATTCGAAGCCTTTGGTGATATCGGCCCAATAACATCCATGCCCCACATGGAGAACGGCCATGGAGTAGTCATAGCATGCAGAGGTGAGGGAGGTACATGTATTTTATCTCCATAAATCTAACATTTATGAAAATTTCTTGGCATAGCTAATGCAATCCCTTTCCATAGTAGACCAATAGTATCCAAATCTCATGATCTGTCTGGCCATTGTAAAACCATATGCATGGGTTCCGCAAATGCCCTCATGTACTTCTTCCAGGATCTTCCTAGCCTCCATGCCATCTACATATCTTAACAGTACTTGATCTTTCCCTCTTTTGTACAACACTTCCCCATCTAAGACATACTCAATGGCTATTCTTCTCAGTGTTCTCTTGTCATTTTCTGTCGCTTGATCAGGGTATTTTCGATTCTTCACATACTGTAGTATACTCTGATACCAAGGATGATCATCTTTTCCTTCTTCTCCAATACTGTAGCAATGAGCCGGAACTTCGTATATGCTCATCTGAATAGGCTTCATGATTTCTAACTTGTTCACCTTAATCATCGAGGCTAGAGTAGCCAGTGCATCAGCCATTTGGTTTTCCTCTCATGGGAGATAACAGAAACTGATGTCATCAAACTCGTCAATCAATTCAAGAACCAGCTCTTTATAACTGATCAATTTAGGGTCTCTGGTTTCCCATTCTGCTTTGAGTTGGTATATCACCAATGCGGAATCTCCATACACTTTAAGCACTTTGATTTTACGTTCAATGGCTGCACGAATTCCCATAATACATGCTTCATATTCTGCCATGTTATTTGTGCAATCGAAGTCCAACTTGCTAGCGACAGGATAATGATCTCCACTTGGGGATACCAAGACTGCCCCAATTCCATTACCTGTAGCATTTGAAGCTCCATTAAAATTTAAATTCCAGATCTGGTCTATTCGAGGGTTTTCTTCAGTGTTTGCCACATACAATAAGTCTTCAAAGTTCAAAGGCTCATAGTCTTCCAAGGCTCTGCTGGATAGAAAATCAACTATTGCACTTCCTTTTATAGCCTTTTGACTTACATATACTGTGTCAAATTCAGAGAGCAGAATTTGTCATCTAACCATTCTCCCATTTAAAGCAGTTGATTCCATCATGTACTTTAAAGGATTCATCTTTGAAATCAGCCAAGTCGTATGATACAACATGTATTACCTTAGTCTTCGGGTTGTCCAAATTAAAGCACAACACAACTTTTCAATAGACGAGTACCTCATTTCACAATCAGTGAATTTCTTGCTGAGATAGTATATTGCTCTTTCTTTCTTTCCTGTTTCGTCATGTTGGCCCAAAACGCATCACATGGAATTGTCAAACACCGTTAGATACAATATCAATGGCCTATCTAGACTAGGCGGTGATAGTATTGGAGCATTAGCCAAATATTGTTTTATCTTGTCAAAAGCTTTCTGACATTCCTCATCCTATTCTCCTGGGTCATGTTTCTTCAGAAGACGAAATACTGGATCGCATTTCTTAGTCAATTGTGAAATGAACCGAGCAATGTAGTTCAACCTTCCTAGGAACCCTCGAACCTCTTTTTGGGTGTTTGGAGGAGGCAAATCTTGTATTGCTTTAACTTTATCAGGTTCAATCTCAATCCCCTTCCTACTGACTATGAAGCCTAACAACTTTCCTGATCTGGCTCCAAATATGCATTTTGCTGGGTTGAGCTTGAGCTGAAATTTTCTCAATCTTAAGAACAATTTCCTCAAGACTCGGAGATGATCCTCTTCAGTTCTAGATTTTGCAATCATATCATCCACATAAATCTCAATTTCTTTGTGCATCATATCATGAAATAGGGTGACCATTTCCCTTAGATACATTGCTCCTGCATTCTTCAATCCAAAGGGCATTACTTTGTAACAAAATGTTCCCCATAGGGTAATGAAAGTGGTTTTCCTCATGTCCTCCAGATGCATCTTTATTTGATTGTATCCAGAAAAGTCGTCCATGAAAGAAAATAATGAGTAGCCAGCTGTGTTATCTACCAAAGTGTCAATGTGCGGCAGCGGAAAATTGTCTTTTGGACTAGCTTATTCAGGTCCCTATAATCCACGCACATCCGTACCTTTCCATCCTTTTTGGGAACAGGGATGATGTTTGCTACCCATTCTGAGTACTTAACCTCTTGTAAGAACCCAGCATCGAACTACTTTTTGACCTCCTCTTTTATTTTCAACATAATATCAGGTCTCATTCTTCTAAGCTTCTGCTGAACTGGTTTGCAATCCTCCTTTATAGGTAAACGATGTACCACAATGCTAGTATTTAGCCCTGGCATATCCTGGTAGGACCATGCAAAAACATCTTTGAACTCTCGGAGTAACTCAATGAGGTCATATTTTGTCTTTGCGGTAATATCAGTTTCGATTTTCACCTCCTTTCCTTTCTCTAGGCTCACAATTTCTAATGATTCCTTATGAGGTAGGATTTCTCAACAAGTCCGGAGATACACCACAGTCTTCGTCATTTTCAAAGTCATGAGATCCTTCCAAACACATGTCTTGCTCAAAAAGAGACTCTGTGTTTGAAACAACATCACTCATGTCATTAATATCTGAGGACCTATGGGGATACACCAAAGAATATACAAAATATAAATTTATGAATAATTATTTGCACGATTAGGTTATAAATGAAAAAAAAATTGGAAGACAATTAATCAAATGGAAAATATTTACTCGCGTGGAAAGAATAAAAGAATAATTGCTCGAAATGAATACAAAGATGTATTTTATTAGGATAAAGATATTCAGACTTAAGCCTACTTTACAAAGGATTTCTTATCATTCTTAGGCTAAAAACAACAATAATGTTTTGAACATTACTCTGAATAAGCTCTAAAGACTACAGGTATTTCTTCCGCAGTCCAATTGTTTAGCTCACTCTCAGGTTCGTAAGGGCCAATCTCCAACAAGGACCTTCTTTCAGCTGTCTCTATAGCATTGATATGAACTTTTTCCAACATCTCCTCAATGCCTTCCCTTCTGGGCACCCCCCGCCCAGGGTAAATAAACCCGCCTGACATAAAGGATTTAGATATGTGAGGGAATGTCAAAGGCTCCCACTTGACTTCCTCTCCGCTTAAACGCGCCCTTCTTCTCTCATGTCTTTTCTCTACTTCTTTTCTCCTTTGTTTCATATCTGGCTTGTAACCTAAGCCAAAACGATCAAACTTTCCCTTCAGCATTGGTGCCTTAACCCTTCCCTGAAGGTACTTTCCCAACCCTTTTCCTGGCGAAGCTTCTCTTCCAACCATCAACTGCAGACCCATCTCAATAGTCTTGGATATCTTTGGTACCAGGATCCTATTTCCTTCAGCGATAAATGTTGCGTTCACAAATTCCAAGGACCGGAAAGAACATTCCACTGCCTCATCATTGGTCTCTACATAAGGTGCATCACCCGTTACCATCGCGATAATATTCTTCTCTGTAGTTATTGTTACAATCGACCCTCTAATATTAGCTTTACCTTCTGATGTAACGATGAAGGCACTGCCCTAGCCGAGTGTATCCATGGTCTCCCCAATGAAAAATTGTAGGAAGGCTTAATATCCATTACTAAAAAGTCCACATCATAAGTAATTGGGCCAATTCTTAACGGTATTTCAATTCTTCCTACAACTCTTCTTTCTGTTCCATCAAATGCCCTTACTATATTCTGGCAGGGTTTCATATGTGAATTCTCCACAGGTAACCGATTAAGAGTGGACAAAGGCAATACGTTCAATGCGGATCCATTATCAATCAAAACCCCCGGTAATGTGTCCCCCTGACATCGGGTAGTAATGTGTAGAGCCTTAGTAGAACCCCTACCTCCAGACGATATTTCATCATCGTTGAAGAAGATAAAATTGTCAGCACTTATATTGTTGACGAAGCGATCCAATTTATTGACTGAGATGTCCTCTGCCACGTATGTTTCGTTTAGTACTTTCACCAGCGCATTTCGATGTACTTCCGAACTTAGGAGCAAAGCTAATACAAAAATGCGGGTCGGTTGTTTGTGTAGTTGCTCTACAACACTGTATTCACTGTGTTTTAAAAACTTCAAAAACTCCTTTGCTTCCTCTTCTTTTATTGGTCCATTTACCAATGGCTCAGATTCCACCGCCTTCCCTTTCCTATGTTCCACCATCAGAGTCATTTCTCTTGGCAATTCTGCTCGAGTGTCACAACGTTTCCCATGAAGTGTATAGGAACCCCTTTCCTGGTATTCTTTTACCATATTGCCCTCAACTTCTTTTCCTAGGATTGTCACATTGCATCCGTAATTCCACGGGACCATTTTGTCATCCTTATATGTGAAACTTGACGGTTTCGTGATTACAATTTTTGGTGTTACCTGAGCCCTAGCCTCATTACTCTTAGAGCGTGAGATAATAACTACAGGATGATTTATTTTTGGGGACCCTGTTCCCGACTCTGTCGCGCATATGCTCCTCCTTTCTTCCGCATCTTCATAGAACCTCATCTCCTTGTTATCCATCATACTTTGAACTAAAGCCCTGAATCCTTCACATTCTTGGATTTCGTGCCCTATTTTATGGTGGAATTCAGAGTAATTTCCCATCTCATACCCTTCCTCCAAATCTGAAATAACTAACCCTCTTTTTGACATCTCTTTCCATACCCGTTTCAATGGAGTTCTTACTTCAGCGATGTCATTCTTGACTTCTTCCCCCGTACCTTCGCTCAACATATTCACTCCCTTATCATCATGATTAGACAATGAACCTTCTGTGCTGGGTGAGTCATCATATTTGACAACACCCAATTTTATAAGTCCTTCTACAACCTTCTTGAAAGCGGTACAATTTTCTATTGAGTGTCCTGAAATCCCCGTATGGTAGTCACGTTGAGCGTTCGTGTCATACCATTTTGGATACGGGGGTTGTAGAGGACTCAGGTAATGAGGGGCAACAACATGTGCATTAAAACTTCTGATACAGCTCTTTATATGTCATTAGAATGGGAGTGAACTGAGGCTTCTCAGTATTTTGCCTCATTCCCGATTCTTGTTTTGATGAGCCTTGTTGATGAGCAACCATCTTCCTTGATTGATTCACCGTAATTGATTTGCTGTATGCGTTCACATTGTTTACTTCACCTTCGGTTATTCTCCCCACCATCTATTTTTCCACTTTTAGTAGCATGTTCAATCATTTCGCCATTCATGATTAAATCTGCGAAACTCTTTGAGGCACTTCCTAACATGTGCGTGATAAACGGTGCCTTCAATGTGTTGATGAAAAGCATCGTCATTTCTTTTTCCAAAAGTGGTGGATGAACTTGAACTGCAATCTCTCTCCACCTCTGTGCATACTATCTAAAACTTTCGTTTGATTTCTTTTCCAAGTTCTGCAAAATAATTCTGTCAGGCATTATTTTAGATACATGATTGTATTGTCTCATAAAAGCCTGCGCCAAATCTCTCCAAGTGTTGATTTTGGCCCGGCTCAACTAATTATACCATTTAGACACCGCCCCAATGAGACTATCCTGAAAACAATGTATTAACAGCTGATCATTGTTAATGTACCCAGTCATTCTCCTACAGAACATTGTAATATGGGCCTCAAGGCAACTGGTCCCACTATATTTCTCAAATTCCGACATCTTAAACTTGTAAGGAAGTACCAAATCCGGAACCAGACTCAGATCTTTTGCATCTATTCCATGATAACTTTCAGTGTTTTCTATCGCCTTAAACTTCTCTTCAATTCATTTCCATTTCTCCTCAAACTATTTTGGTAATTCTTTTTTTTCTTTATCCTTCTTAGCTACTTCATCAAAGTCCAGGAGAGCAAGATTAACTGGGTTTTCACCGGGGTTAGAACCTGATCCAGCTTGAGAGTTCATCAGTATTGGAGTATCAGCTTGAAACCATTGAGGCCTTATTGAAACAGAGGATCTACGCGGCGACACCTCAGTCTGAACCTACGCATGCGGAGGCGTAAAGCCTGGAGGATAGGTGGGTCCAGTCTTGTCTTCTTCTTCATCATTGATCATAGGGCCTTTCCCCTTATTTAATCCTTTTAATAATTGCGTCAGCTCAGTCATATGTCCTTTTGAGACTCCAGCATCTTTTTTGTCATGTCCTGTTGAATTTTTTCCAATTGTTCCTTCATTTGTATCTGTAACTGATCTTGCATTTCCTTTTGAAGTCGCTCCAACTTTTCCAATCGTTGATCCATAATTTTTTATTTTAAACGGGTACTGTAGCGGTGTTTGGTTGATGAGTTTTTTCCGGTTTCCAGATTAACTGAAGCATAATTTTAACCAATTAAAACCCCTTTTTAATAATCTTGAATGTATATGATGACATGCAATGCAGATGCATGAAATGAATGCAAAAAGGAGCGTCAATCTGATTCAATTTCTTCTTAGAAAACTTTATTGATAAACAAAATTCTTTACATAAAATGAACTACAGATATCGCTTTGCCCTTATGCTTAGAGCTCTAACTTCTTTCAACAATGAAACTAACTCCTGACCCCGATCTGATTCTAGCTCATACTTTACACTTAAAACATCAGCCTGAATCGCCATTGTTTGCAAATGATCAGCTACCTCCCGAACCTGAGCAATAGCTCTGCCCATAATGTAATCCCTGTTCTGAATTTGATTCTGCGAATGATGAAGCTGTTCCCTCCAACGCTCTTTGTTTCCTTCCAAGGATTCGATCCGTTGTCTACAGCCTTGTAATGTGTACTCCAATTCTTCTATCCTCTTTTTCAATTCTTCAATCTTGCACAGAATTGTCCTTAATTCCACTACAAAATTATGACTTCTATACGCAGCAAGTGATCTCTCGAGTTCCGCTATTCTAGCTTTCAAGTCCGCTTGATAGTTTTGAGTTTCTAACACCTGCCGCTCTAAGGTCTCTTTCTGAACTTGAGTCTCCCGGGACTTTCTTTCCCACCGATCGGCTTTGCTTCTTTCTTCCTGGATCTCCTGTCGCCACTGTTCTGAAGTCTTTCCCAGTCTGGCAGTTCACATTGATACTCGTAATCTCTTGTAGTCCGTCTTTAATCTATCGAGATCCTCCTCTACTTTATTTCTCCCCTTCTTTAATTTTTCAGCTTCTAATTTTTGGACGTCGACGTCTAGCCTCAAATGCATCTTTTCTTCTTCCAGCCGCTCTATTTTCTTTTCAAGCTCTAAATTCCTCTTTTCAAAATCTTGTTTTATAATCTCCAACTCTGATGGGATCACTTGTAGATACTCTTCCATTGGTCGAACACTCTCAAGGTTTAACTCCGGGATGTTATCATTAATCCTTTTACGTCACCATTCACTGTACTCTAGAGTTGTCATCAAACCCATAGCTAGCCTTTTCATCCTGTGAACTTGACTCCAAGCCTGAGAAATTTCCTTCACCTTTTTCTTGTAATTGTCTCCTCGGTACGAGAACTAACATTGGGCTAAACCATACATTGTTGGCACAAACTGTCTTGAATTGTATTGCCTTAGGACCAGCAAATGTGCATATCCGACGGCTCCCCAAATCCCAAGCAACGGAACCCAGTCAAAGCTTCCACAACGGTGGAGAATTCCATCAGGAATCAACCAAGGAGCTCTCCATTCCACATCATCCTCTTGAAGATTTTGCAGAATTGCTATCCAATTTTCTTCTGATATATCGTCCCTTCTGGGGGTAGCTACTATCTCCTTTAACGGGGAAAAATGCTCAGAGAAAACCCAATACGAAACTTTGTCAACCTTTCAGAAATGACTATGGAACCAAGCTATCAACAGTTGCGCACAACCTATAAATCTGCCCTCACCAGCTCGCCTACACGCATTCAAAGATCTAAACGTTTCAGCCAAAATCGCAAGAATAGGTGTGACCCCTTTACCCAACCGATCAAAAAGATCTGAAACAGCTTCGTCAACATGCCCCACTGCCCTAGGGAAAATCACTAACTGGTAGATACTCAAAGAAAACACATCAACCTTCTTTTTTTATCAAGATGTGCTAGGATCAAGTCTCGCAAATTCCTCTATGGGATACATTTACACTCTCCCTTCTGTTTAACCCTGGTCGTGATCCATTGTTCGCTCATTCCAGTAATACTCATTAATTTCTTCCAAAATGCTGGGACATACGCAGCTTTAGAATATGCTTTATCCACCTGGAGCCTTGACAATGTAGTAAAGCCGTATATTCCTCCACTGTAGGCACCAGATCTACCTTGCCAAAAGTAAAACAGCTATATACAGGATTCCAATATTGAGCGAGAGCGTGAAATAGTCGTTCATCCACCTTGATGTTAAGTAAATACGGCAAGTCCCCATAATTAAAGTAGAACAACTGCTTGGTTTCATCATCCCACCGATCCCAAATCTCACTTAACTCCTGAAGGCTATTTTGCGTCACACTAATACGAGTGTAGTCCCAAAGCTCTGACACATAATCCTTAGCTAGACTATCTCCCTTTTCCAATTGCACTTTCTCTGACCATATACAGACAATGGCATTGTCTTCCACTTTATCAAAAAAATCGTTTGCCATGACAATTTTCTAATTTGGTAACTGAACTTGAATCGACACTCCTTGAAATATGCAATGACATGCAACATATCAACAAAACACAAACAAGTCATTATAACACCACAACAATTCAAATCAAGTATAAGAAAACCAAGCACCTATCCGGGTAATCGCTAGAGGTTGGAATAATTCTAACCAGATTGGTCTCTTAAGTCAGCTATATGAGGTTTGGTTCTAGGGGAATACATTTCCCTATGGCTGCACGGAGATGAAGATCTCACGAAGACATAGGTACGGATGTATCCCGAAAGTGATCCACTATCCTGCACGGAGGTGAAAACCTCACGAAGGAGTAGCTTCTCACTCCCACTTAGAGGGGTAAGACAAAATAGCCTTCATGCAATATGATGACAAAATATAAAATTCAATTTATAGTAATCACAAATGCAAAGAGAAGATCGTAGTTTTTTTCAAATCAAATTTTTTATTTTCGACAATAAGACAAAAACAATCAATTTTACGGCCTGACTCTCTTAATTTTGCGTCCTCAGTGGAGTCGCCAAGCAGTCGAAACCACTTATTTGAAAAATAAATTTTTTTATCGACTTAATAAAAATGAAATGGGGAGTCACCACCGATCTTTTATTAAGGTGTGATCGGTTCACCATTAAAAATAAATTTTAGGTCTGTGAGATTTGAGACAATAGGTCTGGGAGTCGGTTACGTACGAGGAAGGGTTAGCACCCTCGTAACGCCCAAAATTGGTACCGAATCGATTGTTTAATGTCTTAGTGTCGAAACTTGAAAAGATTTTAGAATACAATCCTTTGAAAAGAAAATTTTAATAATCGAATTGGAAAATAAGACTTACCCACTTTAAAGAAATAAATCGTCACACTCAGTGAGTTAAAGCGCAACGATTCAATTTTCAAAGTTAGATTCGTCCTTTTTTTAAAAAAATTTTTAAAAAAAATCATACATTTTGAGAAGGATATTTGGTTATTTAGATCAATCGAGAAATCAAAACCCAGTAAGTTAGGGTTCAATTTCCTTAAAATTCCTAAACACCAAATATTACCTTTATTTTAAAAACGAAATAACAAAATGTCATATCCAGTAAGTTAGGATCCAACATTTTGAAATCTAAAGAATTTTATTTTAAAAATATACATCTTAAAAAGAAATGGATACTTGATGATATAAATTCATCGAGAAGAATTGAAGCCCAGTAAGTTAGGGCACAATTCTCTCGAAAATTATTTAACACCAAGCCCTTTTTTGAATTTTGAAATGAAACGATTATAATATCTTAATGAAATGAAATTCTTACAAACAACATGATTGATTAACAATATACAAAGCAAATGATGAATAACAAATTAATTCTACAATTTGGAGCAATCAAACATATAATGCATCAACATTAATAATCAAATAACTAATAATCAATCTTACAAATAGCAAAATAATAATAATTTAATCACAAGTAAACCAATTAAGATCATCGAAATGAATAAAAATTTCAAAGCATAGAATAAAAATTTTATAAGTTATAAGTTATAATACATTTTATGCACATATATATATTGATAATAATTTTAAAGGAATTGTGTATCACATCTTATAAATCATACTAATAATAAGTTTAAAAATAATATTAAGACAATAATAAAAATAATGTTAAAATAATATATGAACATAGTAACAGGTTTATTCAACAAACTTTGAAAGCCAAATTAGAAATGTAGAAAACGTTTTTTTTTTAATTGAAGATAGTAACCAACAAATTTTAAAATCAAAACGTCAAATGAAAATAGAATAATAATGTTAAGAAAACAAAATAAGATGATATACAATAGAATCACAATATTGGTATATAATGGACTTTGAAAATATAAAAATAAGACTAAAATAGTAATTTATTATACTTTTAGACCATAATAATAGTAAACTTAAACTCTATCAAAATAAATATCATCAAAAATATTAAATACAATAATATATGAAAATAGAGTTAATTATAATAAAAATTTAACATTGAATTTTAAGAAAAAAGACTAAATTAGCATTAAATTAAAATTCATTTCAAAAAGTTCAGGGCCAAAGCAATAATTATACGCAAACAATGGAATACTCAATCAATAACCAAGAAACGGCACCGTCTAGATTTGGGGCTAAATGAAAACTAAATCAAATATGTCGTATAAATTTTAAAAGATAAAGGGGATCAAATTGAAACCAAACAAAACGAAGAGGGACTTGTGAAGCAAATAGACCGATGAACCCAAGTGCGCGGATCCTGCCCCGGGTCGGGTCACCGCGCGGGTTTGTTCGTCAGACGACACCGTTTTAAATCCGGTGATTAAAACTAAAATAAAACTAAAAAAACACTTAACCTAACACTTTTTTTTCCGTTTTTAAAACCTAAGCTCTTTCTCCGTACCGCTCTGTTTACTGAGTATTCGAACCATCGCTGATCCTAGCCCGTATTCCGATCACGACGGAGAGAGGGCCAGGACTGTTCTACCAGGTACGTCCCTTACTCTTTTCTAATTTTTCTCTTTTAAGCAACGATCGATGAACATGCAAATTAGAAACAGAATGCCAAGAAAAGAATCAAATAACCAATAAAATAAAAAGGAATGAAAACCCAGAAAATCACTTCTTTTCAATTTTGATTTCTCTGTATTTTTTTTGCGTAAATAGTAGTACAATCATTCTTCCGGTTCTTATATCCTCTCTTTTTTGACCGAGAAGCCGAAAATAAAAATACCATTGAAATCAAAAAATAAAATAGAAAACCCCCATTGGTTCCTCTTTGCTGTGCTGTTTTCATTCTGTTTGCAGGTGCGATTATATGGGGGCTGGACGTAGCATGTACGGAGACCAGCTAGGAGACGCACAAGCGCGTGGTGGCACAGCACGCGCAGGGGGAAAGCTTGGCCGCTGCTGTACTGGGAGCCAATACTACTGATGGCTAGGGTTTTCTGATTTTGGTCTTTAGGGCTTAGGTGATTTGGGCCAGGGGTATCCGGGCTAAATTGCGTCTGGGCTTAGGGTGTCTTGAAATTTTAGGCTAGTTGGGCCTACTCGGATTTGGCCCTGTTGTTATAAAGGAACGGACTGTGCTATATTTTTGGACTTTTAATTAATTAATTTTTTATTTAGTTTAATTTTGTTTGTTATTTTGGGCCCGGGCAAATTGGGCTTATTACAGCCATATTTATGCTTTCTTCAAAAGCGTAAATTTTAGCCCATTCTGCTGACATCATCTCATTTTTTAAACCCTCGCCACCGCCTATAACGAAACCTTCATCATCCCTAGCAATAACCCCAAAGTTAGTTCTATTGCTACTTATAGAAGCATCAAAGTTTATTTTCATGTGACCCCTCAGAGGTTTCTCCCACCTTTTAACAGTAGGGTTAGCAGGTAAAAGGGTCGTTAATCAAGTTAAAAATACGAAAGTCCTGATTGAGTGTTTTAGCTTTTTCCCACACAACATGCGCCTCTTCTTCCTTCCCATGGAAGATGAAGTTGTTCCTATTGTTCTAGTTGTTCCATAAGTTGGTCATGAGATCGACAGTAGCTCTCTTGTCTAACACCGCATCACGTCTTCCAACCAGTCTATGTAACAGTGATAGTCTTTCGTAATGAGGCTATTGTCAAGGCCACCGATAGAGAGGATTACCCTTACTGTTGGACAGTCTTCAAGGGCATGAATAAGAGTTTCTTTCTCAAAATCGCACCTAGGACACTCTTGTCTAAAGCCTTGTCGAATAAAGGCAATCTTGACATTAGTGGGAAGGATCTCATGCCCCATCCGCCAAGTGAAGACCCAAATTTTAGGAAGGGTGTCGAGCTTCCAAATAGCTTTCCAAAAGAAACGATAAGGGGTAAGTCCCATTTGCTTCAACATAAACCAGGAGTACGCAAACTTAGTCAAGAACGAACCAAAAGGGTTGTGGAGCCACACCACTCGATCGCTTTGGGTTTCATCACCAATCGATAAATTACAAATTTGGTCCCCCAATTCTTTCGCATATAACTCGCACACCCTTTCATTGTTCCATCTTCTACTATTTTCAATCCACAACTCTTTCAGCCTTCTCTTTAGGGTTCATAATGTTGGAGTTTAAAGCATCACCATTTAAACCTTCCAACCCCCAATTATCAGTATGAATATTAATGCATTCACCATTGCCAACCTGCCAGTCGAAACCATCATTAATAACTTTAGCCGCTTCAACAATGCTCAGCCAAGTAAAAGAAGATTTGTCCACTCTTTTGGGATGGAAAATGTCGCCCTTGGGAAAATACTTAGTGCTCAAAAATTTGTAACATAAAGTATCTTTGAAAGTTATAAGCCTCCACACTTGTCTTCCATGGGGAGCCAAATTAAAGAGCCGAATGTCCCTTAAGCCACGCCCGCCGATGCCCTTTGGTTGGAAAATTCTCTTCCACGAAAGAATCATCTAAAACCTGCCCCTCTCCTTTCCCGTCCACAACGTCCTACAAATCTTGGCTTGCATATCTTCTATAACACCCCTAGGAGCCAAAAAACCCGAAAAAGAATAATTTGGAAGAGATTGAAAGACAGATTTTATAAAGATTTCTTTACCACCAAAGGATAAAAGTCTTTTTGACCAGCTATTTATCCTACAAGAAAAGCGATTAGTAATCTCTTGGAAAGCCAAAGTTTTCTTCTTGCCAACTAGGAGAGGTAAACCAAGATAGTTGTCTAAGTTGTCCACCACCTTCATACCAAGTAAATCACCAAATAGTTGACGTTGCACCCTAGGAGTATTCGGGCTAAAAAGAATCATTGATTTGTCAAAATTAATTTTTTTGACTAGAAAACTTAGCAAACTCCCTAAGAATATTAAGAAGGGCATCAACATCACATTTTTTATTCCTCAATAAAAGGAGGGTATCATCGGCAAAAAAGAGGTGGTTAATCCGAGGGCCATTCATACTGGCTCGAATACCCCTCAACCAATTATTACTTTGCGCATGAATGAGCATCCTCGAGAATGCCTCCATGCAAAAGAATAAAAAGATAAAGGGAGAGGGGATCCCCTTGATGAAGTCCACTCTCGGGAATAATAATCTCCGATAGAATGGTGTTGTATTTAACAACGTATCTCACAGACCAAACGCAATGCATGATTTTATTGATCTAGTTTTCCTCAAACCCCATCGTCTTCATGACCTCCTCAACAAAGATCCACTCCACATGGTCGTAACCTTTACTCATATCGAGCTTAATGACCAAACCTTTATTAGAGTCATTTTTCGAACTTTGGAGATAGTGCATCATTTCGTGGGTGATCAGAATATTGTCATGTATCATTATCCTAGGACAAACGCACTTCGATTTTGACTAATGCAACTAGGGATGGCAACTTTGAGCCAGTTAGCAAGCACTTTAGAAATAACCTTGTAAATAAACCTACATAAACTAATAGGGTAGAAGTTACTCATATCACTCAGGTCCTTAAGTTTTGGGATAAGGATAATAATTGTATCATTTAGACAAGAAATATCTTTGTTCCCATTTAGAACATCTAAACAAAACAAAATAATTTCACTGCCCACAATCTCCCAACTATTTTTAAAAAAGCTACCCGAGGGGCCGTCAACCCCATGAGCTTTCCTAGGGTCCATTTGTTTGATTGCTTGAATAATATCACCCTTCGTGAAATCTTTTGGGAGCCAATCGTTGGTCTCCTTGATAACACATTGGTTAACTCATATCGTGCTCCCCATAATAAGGGGCATTAGAATGAAACAAACTACTAAAATAATCACTCACTACTTTACAAATGTCTTTTGTTTCAGTCACCCATCTCTCGTTCGAGTCTTTCAGCTTAGCAATGTTGTTCTTCTTTAAACGGCTAGTAGCCCTTATGTGAAAGTAGCGCGTATTTCTATCGCATTCCTTGAGCCATTTGATCTGGGACCTTTGAGCCCAATATTTTTCTTCTTTTGCGTAGAGGTGACTGATTTTAAAATGGGCCTCCTTCAATGCAACCGCACTATGGTCCCTTTGAGAAGTATCAATAACCTTGTTGATCTTCCACTGAAGCTTACGGATTTCTTTTTTCAGTTGCTATATTTTTTGTGTTGCCACAGGCCAAGCATCGATCTCACTCTCTCTACTTTTCCAATGATGTTCAAATCACTCCTGTTCCACGCATTATTAATAATCTCCTTAGCCTCCCTGTCTTTCGCCCAGCACTCATCATACTTAAAACACAGCCTTGGATCTTTGAGTTGATCTTTTGGTTTGCGCCCCCAGATGTCTAACAGAATAGCATCATGGTTAGACTTCGTTTGTCTCACTACACTGGTAGCCATATAAGGAAAGTTTTCAATCACTGTCACTGACATGAGGAACCTGTCCAGCCTTCCTTTGATCATATTGCGACCCTCTTTATTTTTAACCCACGTGAACCACCCTTTGTTAGGTTTTTTATCACCATGAGCCATTTCGTCCAAGATATCCTTGAAGTCTTGCATATAAACCTTCGCCTTTCTACGACAGCCTTTTTTTTCTGCGTCGTTTAAAATGGCGTTAAAGTCTCCCCCTCCACCCAGTCCTCCCTAACCGAGCCACCCACCCTTCTTAACATATCCCACGAGTTATTTCTCAGGTTAGGGTCCGCATGACCATAGAAGCTTGTAAATCTCAAGTTGCTTTGATTTTCCATCCGAATAAAGGATTCAATGTGATGCTTTGAATAGTATTGTATTGCAACGTCCACCCACTCTCTCCACATCAATGCAAGACCACTGCTTCGAACCTCAGAACTCATAGCCAAGCCACCATTCATCCTACATAAATTTTGAATTCGAGAGAAGCTATTAGCATTCATTTTCGTTTCACAAAGAAAAATAATATCAGGGTTATTAGCAACGAGGAGTTGCTTCAGCTCCCAAACTGTCGTAGGATTCCCCAACCCACAACAGTTCCTGTAGAAATTGTTCATCACATTATATCAAAAGCTTACAAAATATTTATAGGCTATCGTCTACCCTTTAAAAAAACTGAAAATATTAATATATAATAATAGCACCAATGACTCTTGACCTTTCATTCTCCTAAAAGAAAAAACTACTAATTTAAACCCATTAAAAACAACATAACTCTTGACCTTTCATGACTCTTGACCTTTCATATAACATAACTCTTGATATTTTATTTAAGTTTATTCAACAAAACTCCCCTGTAAACTTAAATGCTTCTGCCATCCTTCATGCTGATTAATTTCTTGTAGTTGTCAAAGAGAACCATCGGTAGCGGTTTTGTGAAGATATCCGTGACTTGGTCCCGACTTGCCACTTGCACTAATTTCACACTTCCTTCCTTTACATGATCTCGGATGAAATGAAAACGAATGTCAATGTTTTTTCTTCTCTCATGATTCACTGGGTTCTTTGCCAACTCAATCGCTAATTTATTCTCAACTCGTATCTCAGTTACACTGAGTTGTTGTTGCTTTAACTCACCCAACAAATTTCTGAGCCATATAGCATGACACACACACCAAGATGCTGCCACATATTCACCTTCACATGTCGAGAGTGTCACAATTGGTTGCTTCTTTGAAAGCCAAGTAAACGTCGTGTTACCCATAAAGAACACATATCTCGATGTACTTTTTTGATCGTCTAAGTCTCCACACCAATCACTGTTGGAATACCCAATCAAATTGTAATCTTCCATATTTGAATAAAATATCTCGAGTGACATCGTTCCTTGAATGTACCCCAGGATTCGCTTTAAAGCCTTCTAATGTGAATAAATCGGCTCCTCCATGAACCGACTTACAATGCCAACACTTAGCGAAATGTCAGGCCTTGTGCAAGTGAGATAGCGAAGGCTTCCCACCAAACTCCGGTATTTACTCGCGTCGACTCGTTCTCCTCCATCAAATTTTGAAAGTTTTACACCTGGTTCCATTGGTGTTGATACCGGGTTGCAATGTGCCATCTTGTACTTCTTCAAATTTTCTTTTGCATATACCTCCTCTGACACAAAAATACCTGTTGCTTCTTGTCTAAGCTCCAAACCAAGGAAAAACTTCATTAAACCCAAATCTGTCATCTCGAATTCTTGTGTCATTTTGCTCTTAAAATCTAGTATCATCCCACCATTGTTTCCCATAAAAATGAGGTCATCAACATAAAGAGCAACAAATAGCATATTACCTCCATTCTTCTTCACGTAGAGGGCATGTTCATAAGGACATTGTTTGAACCCATTCTCCTTGAAGTATGTATCGATACAAGTATTCCATTCCCGCGGTGCTTGCTTCAACCCGTAAAGTGCCTTTTTCAATTTTAGCACCTTCTTCTCCTCTCCATTTTTCATGTACCCGGGTGGTTGTTCGATGTAGACTTCTTCTTCGAGCACACCATTCAAGAATGCCGACTTGACATCCATTTGAAATATCGGCCATTTAAATTGAGCTGCTTGTGCAAAGAGCAATCGGATTGTCTCCATTCTTACAACGGGAGCAAATACCTCGTCATAATCGATCCCCTCCTTTTGCTTATATCCCTTTGCAACAAGTCGCGCCTTGTATCGTTCTAACTCGCCTTGAGCATTCATCTTTCTTTTGAACACCCACTTCACACCAATGGGTTGACTTCCTTTCGACAATTCTGTTAACTCCCATATGTTGTTGCGGTCAATTGCTTTAATCTTCTCATCCATAGCAGTTTGCCACTTCTTGTCTCGCACCACCCCTTCAAAACTTATATTCTCAGAATCTGCCAAAAGACATACAATATGTACCTCATTTGTTGAATCATACAAATCTTGCAAACTTCGCATTTTTGGTTGTTGCGGTTCATCTTCATCATCGGTAGTTTCAGGATTTGTCGATATGATTGTTGATGTAGCTATTGATGATCCTCCATCTTTGATGATAACCTCCGTTGAGTTATTCCAATCCCACTCGCTTGCTTCATTAAATCGTACATCACGACTTACCACAACCTTTTTGCTTATCAGGTCGAGTAGCTTGTATCCTTTTGTTTTCTCATCATACCCAATAAAAATAAACCTTTTGCTTTTGTTTTCGAGCTTTTTTCTTCGCTGGCACATGTGCATAGGCCTCACTACTGAATACTTTGAGATGAGAAACTGATGGTTTTTCTCCGTTCCAAGCCTTTTGTGGTGTTTGATCATCCAACTTCGCATGTGGACATCGATTTTGCACATAGATGGCACATTGCACAGCTTCCGCCCAAAATTCCTTCGATATCTTCTTGCTCTTGAGCATTGGTCAAACCATGTCGAGAACAGTCCGGTTCTTCCTCTCGGCCACACCATTTTGTTGGGGTGAGTACGGTGCGGTTAGGAATCGTCTTATGCCTTGCTCCTCACAATACTTCATGAAAGTCGTCGAAGTATACTCGCCACCTCTATCAGATCGTACAGATTTGATGTTTCTATCAGTTACTTTTTCCACCATCACTTTGAACTTCTTGAACACCTCTAATGCCTCGGATTTTTCTTTAAGAAAATAAACCCAAGTTTTTTGTGAGAAATCATCAATAAAAGAAATGAAATACCTTTTACCGCTAAAAGATTCGGGGGTGATTGGTCGACATACGTCGGTATGAATCAATTCGAGAAGTTACTTAGCCTGATATTCTGCTTTCTTTTGAAACGAAATTCTCGCATGCTTGCCAAGCACACATTCTTCACAAAATTTTCCCTCATAGTCCATGTCTGGTAGCCCATGCACCATGTTCTTCTTCGCCAACTCGTTTAGACCACCATAATGTAGGTGGCCAAAACGGAGATGCCACAGCGATGCCTTGTCTTCAACATCGACTCGCAAACATTTTCCTTGAACGCTTTTCAAATTCAACTTTTACATACGATTTCTCTCCATTTCAACTAGAGCGACCAAACCCTCTTCCTTATCTTTCAAGTGTAACACCCGATCTTTCATAAATACCGAATAACCTTTTTCCATGAGTTGCCCCATACTCAAAATGTTACTCTTGAGGTCTGGTACATAATACACATCTTGGATTGACCCAACTAACCCATCCCGTTGTAAATAACAAACGGTACCTTGGCCTTTTACCTCAACCTTCGACGCATCTCCAAATGACACATGTCTTATTTCAACCTTTTGCATCTCTTTAAATAGGTGCTTGAGCCCGCACATATGGTTGCTTGCACCCGTGTCAAGGTACCACACCATGTTGTTGGTGGTGTTGACTTCGTTGTGTGCCATCAAGAGAAAACCTTCTTTTGCCTCCTCATTTTTTGTGGTTAGGTTGGTTGTCTCTTCCACCTTTTTTGAGACGCGACATTCTTTCGCGAAATGTCCCGCCTTACCACAATTGTAACACTTATCAGAGTTACAATCCTTCACATAATGACCATATTTGCCACACTTGTAGCACTCGACATTGGAATAATTCGACCATCCGCCTCTTCCACGACCACGTCTTCTTCCACGCCAATTTTGTTGGTTTGAATGCTCCTTCTCCTTATAATTCCCTTCTTGACCTCGGCCTTTTCCACCACGACCATTTCCTCGATCTCCACGACCTCTACCTTGAAAGCTCTGAGAATAGAGAACTTTTCCATCTTTGATTGATGACTTGGTTTGAAGTGCTTGCTCGAGTGTCTCCTCTTTCTTCTTCTTCTTACGTTGTTCATGTGTCTCGAGAGAACTGGCGAGTTCATCGACTGTGAGTGTTGCTAGATTCTTTGACTCTTCTATGGCACATACGACATTCTCGAAACTGTCAGTTAATGATCTCAAAATCTTCTCCACAACTCGTGCATCGGTTAACGCTTCTCCGTTTCGGTTGAGTTGGCTCACCACAGTTTGAACACGCGTGATGTAGTTAGAGACACCTTCCGATTCCTTCATCTTCATGCCTTCCAGCTCGCCACGAAGAGTTTGAAGGCGGACTTGTTTAACTCGGTCGGCTCCTTTGTACACCTTTGCTAAGATGTCCCACGCTTCTTTGGAAGTTGTCGCACTTGCGATCTTCTCAAAGCCTGACTCGTCAATAGCTCGGAATAACATGTACAATGTCGTCTTATCTTTCGATCGCATTTCTTTCAACGCCTTTTTTTGAGCCGCCGTATATCCCGCAGTAGTTGTCGGTTATACGAAACCTTCTTGGACCACCTCCCAACCATCTTGAGACCCAAGAAGAGCTTTCATTTGGATGCTCCAATTCTCATAGTTCACCTTTGTTAGTCGAGGCAATGGCACATTACTAGTCACATTATATCAAAAGCTTACAAACTATTTATAGGCTATAGTCTACCCTTTAAAAAAAACTAAAAATATTAATATATAATAATAGCACCAATTACTCTTGACCTTTCATTCTCCTAAAAGAAAAAACTACTAATTTAAACCCATTAAAAACAACATAACTCTTGACCTTTCATGACTCTTGACCTTTCATATAACATAACTCTTGATATTTTATTTAAGTTTATTCAATAGTTCCAACAGAGGAGCTTCATTGTTCTTGGCGGGGCTAGTCACCAGCCACCGCCTTGTAAGGTGAGAGACAAGCTTCCTTCGAACGAGTCTGTTGGTGCTCTCTTCGGTTAGCTCCCCATTACTCGCTTTCATCCTCTTTCTTTTACATCTCATTTTTCCTACTCCTTCACGATTTATTTTTGTTGGACGTTTTTCCATTCGAGAGCATGATTCGGAATCTTCCTCATTGTTTTTTATTTTGTCTTTGCCTTCGGCCCTGTAGATTCATTCACCTCCCCATTTCTCTGTTTCTCTCCGTTGGATCACTGTCCATCTCTTTCTTTCCTATAATAACTTTAATACCATTTCTCCAATTGCCACGATTTTGATTTGGCCCTCCTATTTGAGCTCTAAGCCAGCTTCCATATTTGAAGCTTATGTTATTAGACTTGGTATGTTCTTCTTTCCTATGGCACTTTTGGGTTGAATGGCTGATGAGACCGCAAATGTAACAGAATGCAGGCAATCTTTCATATTTGATGGCACAAACTGTCTCTGTACCGTCACTACCCACAAGATGGACCACCCTTCGGAACGGTTTGAAAACATCGATCATAACCCTGATTCTAATATACTCAGTCCATCCTTCATCTCTGTCACACCAATCTATGGCCACAACTTCCCCAATCGCTTTGCCCACATCCATAGCCACTTGTCGATCCATATACTCAAAGGGAATATTGAAGATTCTTAACCAAAAGGGCGTGAGGTTGAAAGTATAAGCATCCAGGTCTTGGTCTTTAACAAAGGGTGACATGGCAAAGAGACACTAGTCGAAAACCATGGGGATAGATTCAGTATACTCTTTCTATCTTCCTTGTTCCCAAACTTCACCAGAATAACACCTTCTTTTAAAGCCACGAAATTGCCTTCCTCTTTAGTAAACCATAGAGACTTAAACACACGATACATTGCGTCTCTATTAACCTTCTCCCCTGACATTATTTTCCCAACAGCCCACGCCTCAAAACCCTGGGAATTGTTTGAACCCATGTTTGAGCTAATAATAACCCTTGTCTTCCGAAAAGTTAAGCCGTTCCAATAGCTTATTAATGTCTTCCGCCATTTTGACGCACAGTAAAACAACCAAGGGACAGTGGTAAATCAACCCACAACCCAGTTAGTCGGATGAGCCCACTATGGATATCGAGAAAGCTGCGGAGAACACAAAAAAGAAGCAACGGTGGCAAGACTTCCAAAGAAAAGCAGTATTAACGATAAACCAAGAAAACTTAATGGCGACAGTAGTGAACGCCACGAGATAGAGTGGAATCAATGGAAGCAGAAAATACAAAGGCACACAGACCTACTAGGACCACAGTCAAGAAACCTGAAAAACAAGTTGCAAGCACCCAGAAACAACGATAGCCACTACGAACTCTTCCCCACAACAAAAACAAGAAGAAAATACCCCAAGAACACAAAACAGAAAGTTGCAGGCAGTTTTATGAACAACAATATAGAAAACTGAAGAAAAGCCTAAAACCCTGCCTAATCTACGAATCAAGAACAGTCAGAAACAATTAAAAATAGAAAAGAAAACATGTGTAATAAAAGCAACCTATTTAAAAATTAAGAAAACAGAGTAGATTATCACTTTTGTAGAAAAGTCAAATGAAAATGTACCATTAAAAGCATGCCATGCATAAACGGAGAAGAAACATGCAAAATAGACATAGAAACCATGCAAACATACGTACATCATTTCCCATCATTCAGTCCCAAACACAGCCTATTATGCGCAGGGCCAACCACGTAGATTCTTTCGTACACCCTCGAACGACACGCTGCCGAGCCAATTGACAACCCCACCGCTAAGTAGGGACAACCCACAACCACAACCACAACCGTCCAATTATTCTTTTAATAAAGAATAAAGACGGACACCCACATTAAGGAACCAAGAATAGAATGCTTCAAAATCTTGGAGAAATGCTTCAAAATCTTGGAGAAAATTTTTCATAATCACGCTCTTTTCCCTACCAGTAGACGCTACTAGCAGACATTTTTTTTAACAAAAAAACGACCACAAGGGTCAACCAATTTATCAAGTTGCATCATAGATTACAGCATCGTGGATATCCATAGGGTAGTCCATGTAAAAAAACCAAGTTCCAGCCTCCTTACATATTTTTGTACAAATTAAATCAGTGACAACATTACAGGACCGACTAGTCCAAATTAAATCAGCTAACTTAAAATTTATGAAGGCTTCTTTGTACGCCTTAATTCGGGTAAATTACTAAAAAAAGCTGTTTCTTTTCAAAATTTATTGAAATTGGTCGATTTTTTGATTATTTACCGGAATGGGTCATTTTTCGAGAAATCGCGTCCACGTCAGCGCGATGTCAGGGTACGTGTCAGGAGATCGCGTCCACATCAGCAGGTCGCGCTAACGTGGACGCCCTGTAGTCCGTGCATGAACAGTACCCCAATGGTCAAAATTTTGACCATTGCCCCCCCAACGGTCAAAAAATAAAAACTATAAATACCCCCACCCCTTTATTTTTTTTCACAAACAAATCCTATCTAATATTTCCTCTCTAATCCTTTCAATTTCCTTCCAAAATTCTCTCAATTTCCTTCCAAAATTCTCTCAAACCCATATTTAATTTCAATTTCCTTCAATTTCCTTCCAAAATTCTCTCAAATCCATATTTAATTTGAATTTCCCCTCAATTTCATTTTTGAAAATAATTTTAATTTTTTTATATTTTTAAAATAATTTTAAATTTTTTTATATTTTCATCAATGGCCGGATCATTAATTCGTCTTAATAGGAATCACATATCGGTGGAGCAAATGAAAATGGTAAGTATTAAAGTTAATTTTTAAATTTTATTTAAGATTTTTTTATTTATGTATTTTTAGATAATTATTAATTTATTATTTGTTATAAAAGTCTGCAGATCGGGTATTAGAATGCAATATCCGGAATATGCATGCTCCTCCATCACCTTTAATAGAGAACTACCCGCGGGAAGCGGGTTTTTGGCACGTGGCGACTGTAGGCCGAGGATGCAAGTTGGACCCGAAACTGATCAGTGCGTTGATCGAGAGGTGGAGACCCGAGACGCACACATTCCATCTTCCATGTGGAGAGTGCACAATCACTCTAGAAGATGTTAGTCTGCAGTTGGGATTGCCGATGGATGGGCACCCAGTCATCGGGTCTGCCCAATCTAGCAATTGGGAGGCGGTGTGCTACGAGCTTTTGGGGGCTATTCCGGATAAAATGGATGGAGGTAAGGTCGAGATGGGCTGGTTACGTACCACCTTCCCCGATCCAAATGCAAATTCAACTGAAATTGAAAGAATCTGATATGCTCGATCATACATTCTTCAAATAATTGGAGGTTATTTGATGCCCGACACGTCACGGAGCCGTGTACATCTAAGGTGGCTGTAAAACTCGTTGATTTTAGAGGAGCCGGTGAATTTAGTTGGGGTTCTTCCGTCTTGGCAACATTATATCGGGAGATGTGCGGGGCGACGCGACCGAGGAGAGTAAACATCGGAGGTTGTCTGTCACTACTGCAATCATGGGCACGATTTCGCTTTCCATTTCTACGTCCTCGAGTGAACCACCCATATACATTCCCACTCGTAACGAGGTAAATTTTATAATACATTTTGGAATTATTATGTAGATTTTGTAAGAATAGAAGTATGCTAAAAATTTATTTAATTAGGTGGAACCATCCGGCAAGTTATCATGGATTACCGTCTGAACTTGAAGATATACGGCTTCTATTGGAGCAACGGTCGAAAGCAGAAGTAAGTATTATTGCAAATAGATATTTCCATACATTCGCTAGTCGATTGATATTTAGTATTTAGTATTTAGCATTATGTATATAGCTAATATTTCTATCATGTTCATATAGTTTCAATGGACACCATACGAGGATCCGGCAATTCGGGCAATAATCCCGGAAGAGTTTTTACAAAATCCGAACACTTGGCACGTTAAAGTGGTGTTGATAAACTATGCAACCGTGGAGCCCCACCAGACAGACAGAGTGCTACAACAGTTTGGATGTAGACAATCTATTCCTGCGGACCCTAAGGTGTTTGACGATCACCACAAAATCGACCTTCGGCTATTAGGTACGGATTGGCCTAGATACTGGTCCGAGTACACAGAAATGTGGGAAAATCGGTATGAATATCTACCTACTTGGGAACAAATCATCGTTTCGGAGTTAGCGTGTGTTCCAGAATACATGCCATGGTTTAGGATCCATGGCAAGCCGTATTTCTTACGCCAGAGGAGAGGCAGCGGCAAATACGTGTCGGAAGGGAAAGGCGCGGGCCTCTAAATCCAAGACGAGAAGACTACGAAGGCAGCCCCACAATGAGGCCCAGACAGTCACCCGGCTCATCATCAGCGGCCATGCAATCACCGTCTCCAACGAGAGCACCGACGCAGTCACTTGACGCAACAATTCAACAGATGATACCCACGCAACCGCCTTTCCCTATGATGCCAGGTGTGTTTCCTAGCCCTTATATGTACCATAACCCTTACATGTATCATTTTCTGAATCCTATGGCAGGTTGGAGCCAAATGCCCGGTTCAGCTCCATTTCCTGTTATGCCGAGTGGACCGCCCATATCTAGGCCAGCGGTGCAAGAGGGATCGCAAGGGGGGCCGTTGGGGAGATCTCATTTTTACCACTCGCCACCAACGTATGGCTTTCAAACACTGTCGATGTTCATGATGCAGACACCTCCACATACACTATTCTTTGAAGGTGGATCATCGTCCCATGTCCGACAACCAGATGTCAAACTGGAAGAACCACAATCACCACTGGAGGAAGAACAACCGCCGCCGGAAGCTAGAGGAAGGAGGAATCCAGCGCGTAACCGTCGAGGGCCGCCATATGGAATCGAATCCCCCGGGCATAGACATTGATTGTCGTATTTAAATTTATTATCTGATGTAATAAAATAGAAGTTTATTTAATATAATAAAATAGAAGTTCTATTTGATGTAATAAAAACCCTAACTTAATTAAAAACCCTAATTTAATTAAAAACCCTAACTTAATTAAAAACCCTAACTTTAACCTAACTTAATTAAAAACCCTAACTTAATTAAAAACCCTAACTCTAACCTAATTTAATTAAAAACCCTAACCCTAACTTAATTTAATTAAAAACCCTAACCCTAACCTAATTTAATTAAAAACCCTAACTCTAACCTAATTTAATTAAAAACCCTAACCCTAACCCTAACCCTAACCTAATTTAATTAAAAACCCTAACTCTAACCTAATTTAATTAAAAACCCTAACCCTAACCTAATTTAATTAAAAACCCTAACTTAATTAAAAACTCTAACTTAATTAAAAACCTTAAACCCTAAACCCTAAGCCCTAAAACCCTAAAACCCTAACTTAATTAAAAACCCTAACCTAACTTAATTAAAAACCTTAACTTAATTAAAAACCCTAACTCTAACCTAATTTAATTAAAAACCCTAACTCTAACCTAATTTAATTAAAAACCCTAACCCTAACCTAATTTAATTAAAAACCCTAACTCTAAGCTAATTTAATTAAAAACCCTAACTTAATTAAAAACCCTAACCCAAACCTAATTTTACATAATTTGATAATTTTACTAACCATTAACAAAATTTTGGGACTTAATAATTTTACATAATTTTACATAATGTTAGATTTGGTAAAATGTTTTGACTTATACTAACAATTAAGAAATTAAACTAATTTGATAATTTTACTAACAATTAATACAATTATCAATTAATAATTGAATAAAATAATTTTTTTCTAAAATTACATTCAACTATTGCGATTAGGGAATGATCGACTTGTATGGCCTGGGTTCCTACACCATCCGCACAACTTTTGTTGACTGGCTGTTTCTCGAATATCCATATTGTTTCGTATTCTAGTGGAGCAAGGTCGACCCTTTGGTTTGCGACGCAATTCTCTATCTGGTAACAGCTTAAAAGGAGTAAGAGATACGGGCGGCCACTTACGTTCATCTGGACCGGTGGGAAAACGTGTCTCCATACGTTGTACATGTTTTCTAATTTGTACACTTCGTCCACATAACTCATCGGATCCAGACGGAGTTTTTGACAAGCTGCAAAAACATGAGCGCATGGATAACGAAGTGCATCAAACTTCCCACAGTCACAAGTCCTGTTTCGCAAGTGTACACGATATTGCCCGCCAACAACACCTTGGTGCGGTCTGTCAAACTCCGTCACGCGAAACTATAAATTGTCTCGATCGTGACACACTGTGTGCATGATGTTTGCCCTCACCTTCGCATTGTTAATTTCTTGAACTACCTTACTGCACCATACATAGCCACCCTGCATCTAGCCTGCATAAGTTGTTGTTCACTTTGGAAATAGCACCGCCAAACGGAAATATATCTCTCGCACAACCGATGTTATCGGTAGATGGCGCATTCCTTTAAGAACAGAATTTATGCATCCTGTCAAGTTCGATGTCATATGGCCGTATTGTAGGCCTCCGTCGTATGCTTGTGCCCACTGTTCGAAACGTATGTTACAAAGGTAGTCCGTCCCTTCTCCGTTTTGGGATCATAAAATTGCCAACATCTCGTGAAAACGATCTTTATTTATTTCATACCATGCCAATATAAGATCATAGCGAATATTTTATACCACTTCTACCAATAAAACTAATTCAAATTGACAAACGAAATAATACAGTTATAGAGTAAATACCCATGTTGGTCACTTGTCGTCGTTCGCTCTTAGATGGATATTGCCTGTAGTAGTTCGAAGCAACGTGTCTTAGGCAATATCTATGGTGTGTGCGCTGCCACAAGCTTCCCTCTCGATCAAATGTAGCTAGTATACCGGTGCCCCGATCTGAAATAACACAGATATCAGGTTGGGGGCACACATGCCTCCTTAACCTAGAGAGAAAGAAATCCCAGTCATCAAACGACTCCCCCGGTGTTATTAAAAATTCAATTGGAAGAATTCTCCCACCGCCGTCCTGTGGCACTGTAATCAATAGCCGATGAGTATACCTACCGAACATGAAGGTACCGTCAATTTGTACCAACGGCTTGCAGTATGGAAATGCGTCTCGGCATTGCTTAAAGGTCCAAAATAGGCGTTTGAACACTTGGCATCCACGTAGCAATCGGCCGTTGTAGTACGCATGTTCCGTTTCAAGGCCTGTGATGGCACCTGGGACGTATCTCTCTAGCACCTGACACCACTGCCATATTTCATTATATGAGGCGTCCCACCCACTATGCATCTTCTCCAACGCATTTTTCTTAGCTATCCAAGCCTTGCAGTAAGAGGGCATGTACCCCATTTGGCTACGGATATTGGCAATTATCACCGGCACTGAAGTCCTAGGATCTGCTTTTATCATGGGCAGTATCAAGCTAGCCAACATAGTTGAATCCATTTTTGGGATGATCTTGTGAAACACCTACAGAGAGAGTACATTAAATAATGCAACATTGCAAAATAAAATTATTATTCAGATACATTCAACACTGTACCTGCAGCACATGTATGTGGACCTTTGTACTTTTTTATCTCCCACAACCCTGTCCTTTTCCTTAACAAGGCAACGATTTTCCATGAACATGTGTCGTCTTGCACCGCACACTTCGCCTCAAACTTATCATATTTTGATTTAACGACGTGGTAATTAACGTCGTTTTTGATGCTATGCTGTTCCAAAGCACCAATAAAACTATCCTTGTTGGTAAACTGATTACCAACTTCAAGTTCACCGAAATCTACCCCCGAACTTGTACGATCGCGCAACCGGTGTGGTAGATCTGGAAACTCTAACGCATCATCTGCTGACAGATCGACATTATGCATCTGGGCTGGAGGTGAGTATGCTCTGAATCGTGGATTTTCTTCATCATCTGAACTCCTTTCACCATATTCACCTTCTGTTGGAATAGGCTCCGATTCAGAAAATAATCCCACCTCTACACTATCCGGCCCGGGCTCTCGAGGTGGATCCACATCGGAGTCATCTTCTAACCCGCAATCATCTGCAGCGTACGACGTCCCCTCACCGGTTGACGTTGTAGGTAGTACGTCATCCCTTCTTCTGGGCATTTGATAACGTCCCCAATTGGATGTAAATTGTCATCCACTAGAACTTGATGCTGTTCCCTAGTACGTATTTCCAGCATCAAACGTCGAGCCACCGATGTACATGTCCCATCCACCGACAGAGTGTCTTGCGAGGGATGTGCATTCGACACCGCTACCGAACATGGGTTGTTCCGTATTTTGTAACCTGGTAACCAAGTGTCGGTCAGGGGTCATGTATACATCTCGAACACCGGACAGAAGTACATCAGTTGGTGACGTAAATTGTACATATAACTCAATATAAGTTGCTCCGCTAACAAGATGAGTCTGCACCATTGCCTCTAAGCTACGAGCACCTTTTATGTCGAACGAGTCATATGTCACCGAATCAACACAAGAACAAAATCGATACGTGATTGACAGAACTTTCATTGGCGTCGTTCCGAAGATTTTACGCCTAATTCTTTTACGAAGTTTTGTCAAATCTATGTTCTGGTTAAATGACAGTCGCACCGTATTCTCTGACAAAAAAACAACACCATTCTCGGTGTGGCAAACCTCACGATCGTAGTAAATAACATCACTAATACGTTCACTCATTTTGAAACTCTAACTTTCTTAGCCTCTCTAAATTGTTTCTGCTATGACTTATGCATTCTAAGAACATTTTCTGCCTAATTTATAGCCTCAGCCCAAACTTGCTACTGTAGCAAAATCGCATCCACGAGGGCACGATTTCACAATTTCTTCTCAAATAGCATCCTGGTATAAGTGATTTTATACTATTTGCTTAGAAACGTCAAAAAAATTATTTCTTACATGACCTACTGTAGCAAAATCGCGTCCACGAGGGCGCGATTTCACAATTTCTTCTCAAATAGCATCTTGGTAGAAGCGATTTTATACTATTTGACCAGAAACGTCAACTCGAAATATTTTATTCCGGGACCTAAAAACCCTAAAAAGCTTGAACCCTAAACCCTAAAATCCAAAAAAACCAAATGTGAAAAAAACGTCAAAATTGCGTCCCTAGGAATGCGCTACGTGGCAGGACATCGCGTCCAGTCAGCGCGACCTACTGACGTGGACGCGATGTCCTGTTACGTACCCTGACATCACGCTGACGTGGACGTGACCTGCTGACATGGATGCGATGTCCTGCCACGTACCCTGACATCACGCTGACGTGGACACGATTTCCCAGAAAATGGCCCATTTCGGTAAATTTTAAAAAAATGACTTTTTTTGGTAATTTGCCCCCTTAATCCGTGCACCATTTATTCTGATGTTTGTACGATTTTTCTTCAACTGACACGCCATCTTGATACTTACTTTAAAAGCATGACACTCGGCTTCTTCGATCGACATTGTCTTTTCTATAAAACCCTTTCCACCACCCAGCACAAAGCCCGTCATCATCCCTTGCAATCGCTCCATAACCAATTCTGTTATCACCCACTGTTGCGTTGAAATTTATTTTTACAAAACCCTTGGAGGTTTTTCCCATTTTTTAACAGCGAGGTTAGGGGACAGCAACGACTCATTCATCAAGTTACAAATGCAAAATCTTGGCTAAGGGTACTGGCCCTATCCCAAATGACCTGCACCTCCTTTTCCTTTCCCCTGAAGATGAAACTGTTTCTATTATTCCAGCAATTCCACATTGTAGTCATAAGGTTAGCCATAGCTCTTTTATCAAGCACTCTCATCATATCTTCTAGCCAATCAATACAGATTTTATACTCCTTCAAAATGGTGTTTTCATTCCAACCACCAATAGAGAGGGTCGCCTAAGAAGTAGGGCAGTCTTTTACTGCATGAATGAGGGGCTTGTACTCACCCCGCACCTAGGACACCCCTGCCAAGAGCCACGCTAAATGGATGCAATTTTAACGTTAGTAGGGAGGATCTCGTGTCCCACATGCCACGTAAACACCCGAACCTTAGGGATAGTATCGAGCTTCCATAAAGCTTTCCAAAAGAACCTATGAGGACCAAGCCCCATTTCCTTCAATATAACCAAGAATAAGCTGACTTCGAAGTGAAACAACCATGAGTGTTATGAAACCACACAGTTCTATCGCACTGGCCCTCACCCTCAATAGGTAAGTTACAAATTTAGTCACCCAAATCTTTCCCATATAGCTCATGAACTTTACCAATGTTCCAGCTTCTACAATCCCCGAGCCAAAGGTCTTTCACACTACACTCGTTAGGGTTAAGCATATTAGAATTAAGAATCCCACCATGTAAACCTTCCAACCCCCAATTATCAATCCAAATGTTGATCCGATTGTCACTCCGGATCGGCAAACCGAAACCATCCTTAAAAGCTTCCGCCGCAGTAGCAATGCTGGACCAAGTAAAAGAGGCTTTGTCAACTCTTTTGGGATGAAAGATATCACCATCGGGAAAGTATTTTGAAGACAACACTTTAAAACATAGGGTATCTTTGTTGTTTATAAGCCTCCACACTTGACGCCCAAGAAGAGCCAAATTGAACAGCTGAATATCCTTGATGCCGAGACCTCACATGCCCTTAGGGTGACACAAGGTCTTCTAAGGAAGCATCGTCCAGAATCTGCCCTTCTCCTTACCGGACCACCACGTTCTACTTATCTTTGCTTGTATATCTTCAATCACACCTTTGGGACCAAAAAAAAGGGACAATGCGTACATTGGAATAAATTGAAAGACAGTTTTGATGAAGACTTCTTTGCCACCAAAGGATAGTAGTCTCTTAGTCCAATCGTTTATCTTGCACGACAACCTATTAGTAATCTCTTGGAAAGCCAATGTTTTCTTCTTACCTACCGAAAGAGGAAGGCCTAGGTAGTTGTCCCATTTTTCCACCACCTTCATGCCAAGTAGATCGCCAAAAGTTTGTCTTTGCACCTTAGAAGTGTTAGGACTAAAAAAAACCATTGAGTTATCAAAATTAATCTCTTGACCTCAAGCATTAGCAAAGACCTTTAGAGTATTAACAAGACTCTCAACATCACTTTTTTTATTTCTCACAAAAAGTAGGGACTCGTCGGAGAAAAAATGGTGATTTATCCTAGGGCGTTTATACTAGCTCGGATCCTTCATAAAACATTATTACCTTGTGCATTAATAAACATCCTCAAAAATGTTTCCATGCAAAATAAGAGCAAATAAAGAGAGAGGGGATTCTCTGGACGGAGTCCCCTTTCGAGAATAATAACATCTGACAAAATATTATTACATTTAACTAAATATCTTACCGAACAAACGCAACCCATTATTTTATCATTATTTTATCAATCCACTTCTCAACAAAGCTCATTTTCTTTATGATCTTCTCGATAAAATTCTATTCCATACGATCGTATGTTTTGTTCATGTCGAGTTTGATAACAAACCCTTTATTAAGGTCGTTTTTAGAGCTTTAAAGGTAGAGAAAATTCGTGAGAGATCAATATATTGTCATGTATCATTCTTTTCGGGACAAAATCGCTTTGATTTTGACTAATACAATTAGGGAGAGCAACTTTTAGTGGATTTGCAACAACATTAGAGATGATCTTAGAGATGATCTTGTAGATAAACCTACATAAACTAATAGGGCAAATATTAGTAATATCACAAGAGTCCAAAATTTTAAGAATAAGAATGATTATAGTATCATTAAGGATAGAGATATCTTTATTTCCATTGAGAACATCCAAGTAGAACCCAATATTATCATTTCCCACGGTCTCTCAATTATATTTGATGAAGCTCCCCGAGAGGCCATCAACGCTAGGGGCTTTTCTCGAATCCATCTGTTTGATAGCTTGAGCAACCTCACTCTCCGTGTAGTCCATAATAAGCTACTCGTTTGTCACACTCCTGTATATAATTCATTTCATGGTTGTCCACTATTTGACTGTTTGATCGAAACAGCCTACGCAAAATAGTCTTTAATTAGCCATATTGCAAATGTCTTTATTGTCAGTCACCCAATTCCCATTCAAGTTTAGCCACATTGCAAATGTCTTTATTGTCAGTCACCCAATTCCCATTCAAGTCTTTAAGCTTCTCAATGTTATTCTTCTTGAAACGGCTAGTGGCTCTCGCATGAAAATACCGCGTATTTCTATCTCCCGCTCTAAGCTATTGAGATCGAGACCTTTGAGCCCAATATTTCTCTTCTTTAGCATAGAAATGGTCAAGCCTACAGTGAGTCTCCTTCAAGGCATTCGCACTATCAATTCTTTGAGAAGAATCTATAACCACGTCAATCTTTTGCTTATGCTTACGAATCTCTCTTTTCATTTTGCCATATTTATCACGTTGCCATGGGCGAAGAACGAATACTATCAATCTTTTCAAAATAGCTCAAAACACCCCTGTTCCAAGCACTACTAATAATGCTTTTAGCCTCCCTGTCTGTAGCCCAGCAGCCATCAAACTTGAAACACAGCCTAGGTTCTTTGGGAAATTCTTTTGGCTTACACCCCACATATCCAGAATAATAGCATCATGGTCAGACTTAGTTTGGCGCACCACACTAGTAGCCATAAAAGGGAACTTCTCAATCAGGGACACCGAACTTAAAAACCTATCTAACATTTCCTTTATCATGCTTCCACCACTCCTATTCTTAACCCAAGTGACTCCTATTCTTAACCCAAGTGAACCATCCTTTCTCGGGTTTAATGTCTACGAGAGCCAACTCATTCATGATGTCTTTGAACTTATTTGTGACAGCCCTATTCTGACCCTAGTCGGGAAGTGGTTTCGGGACCGCTAAATCGAGTTGCAGAAATAATTGAATATAATATTTTATGTCTAAAATATGTGATCATGCATGTGTGAAATTTGAATGCTTTGATTTTTGTCAATTTGAATGTGTTTCTAAATAAAAAAGGACTTATGTGAGAAGCTTTGAATATATGTGTGGCTTATTTTAAGTGATTAATTATTGAATGATGCAAATAAGTGGGTTTGCATGCCAATTTGCCACTTTTAATGCTAGTGGCCGGCCAAGCTCATAAGTATGGGCATTATATGCATGGTTTAATATTATTATATTTATTAGTGGTGAGAAATATGTAATAAAAATGTATTAAATGAATTAAAGATGAATAAAAGAGTATGGGTAATAAAAATAATGTGTTAGTGGGAGGAGAAACCAAAGTTGGTTTATTCCTCCATTGTCGTAGCTAGGAAAGGGTGGAGAAGAAATTTCCTTTTGTTGTTAAAATTTTCGGCTAAGGAGATTGCTAGATCAAGGTATGTACAATGCTACTCTTGGAAATTCATGCATAAATTGAATGGTTAGTTTGAATTCTACCTATTTCATGGCTCAAATTTTTGTTATTTTGGAAGATTGAAATTCGGCCAAGGAGCTTGAAATTCTTAGTAGTTGTTTTGATGTCATTAGCATGGAAATTTATGTTGGATGTGTTGAATTTGCTAGTTGTTTTGGCTTGGAAGTTAAGGTTTAGTGTTTGATTATGTGATTGCCGAATGTGTGGATAGTTGAAGGAAAATTTGTTAAAATGCTTAGTAAATGGATATTTGGTTAATATTGTGTATATTAATTACTTAAAATATAAACTTTAAATGAGTACTAAAGGTTGTATATAAATTCGGCTTTGGGAGAAATGTTAGTATAAAAATGCTTGAAAGTTAAATAGGTGATTGCTTTAATGACCAAATGTGCCAAAGAATAATGCATGATCTAGTTGACCAATATGTGTTAAGGGAACATGAATAAATATATTTCGATGAGCTATACATTCGGTTATAGTATGAAATGTAATGTTAATACATAGTTGCTAGTATGTACATGTGTGCTGGCCGAATTTGAACTTGAATAATGATTTGAGCACGATGTATTGTATTGAGATTATGCTTAAGTGAAATTGTGATGAAATTGATTGGTGATATACATGGTTAAATAATATGTAATGCATTAGTTAGTAAAATGTATGCCATTTATGTGTGGTATTAAGTATATAATCGGCCTCAACATAGACATGCATATTCGGCCATAGGAAGAAGATTGGTGTTGCATGTATTCGGTTAGAGGCAAGCATATTGATGCTTTTGTCTTGGCTTAGAAAATTCGGCCAAGGGGGAATATTAGCTAAAATGTTGAGTTTGATTCATGATTCCATATATATATGTGACTCTAATGCCTAAAGTATATATGGGCTAAGTACCTTGAGGTTTTCTTTTGATGTTCGAATGAATTGTATTAAATTGCTTGATGTGATTAAAAATGCATATGACCATTGTGTAGTTGAGCTAGAAGGTGGCCATATGACCAATCAAACTCCTTGTCATATTCGGCCATAAGCTAGCATAATGAGACTTTAATAAGTTAAATTTGTTTGAATTAGCTCAAGAGCTTAGAGGACCACAGTTGGATAAGGGAAAGGAAAAAGTGATCGAATAGCCGCCGAAATTGTTCGACCACATCCGAGGTAAGTTTTAAGTGTTTAAACGTTGAGTAAATTCAATTATAATAGGACATGATGAGTTGATTTAATAAGATATGATGTGGCCATGATATGGTCTAAGCTCAAATGGTAAGTTCTTAAGTGTTTGAGCTTGGGAATTTAAGGGTAATTTGAAATAGTCTGCTTAGGACAGCAGCAGTAACGTGACTTTAGAAAATCACCATAAATTTATGGACTTGAATTAGAGGCTGAATGAGACATGAAATTAAAGCTTAACGAGTCTAGTTTCAAATGAAATCAAATACAACACATTTTGAATTCTGTAAAATGAGAAATTTGATTCGTAGTGAAGAGTGGTCAGATTAGTCAAACAGTGAAACAGAGGAAACTTTAAGAAAAATCTGGTATTGATTGGCCAAACCTAAAATTCTGGAAATTTTATGGATGGAAGATATACGAGTCTATATTCAGGAAAAATTAACGAAAAGTGATTTGGAGTTTTGTAGCTCCAGTTATAAATAATTTAGTGACTATTGCTCAGGAAAAACAGCTTGTGCTGAATTTGAGATTATGTTGTAAACCTTGATAAACTTGTTTTAGTTGCTCATAAGCTATTGATTAAACCCATACTTGAATTCTAAATCGTGATATTGTAAGTTTATGAGTATTCGAATATGAAATGATAGTATGGCGTAAAATTGAATTATTCATTGGAAAGTGATGGATGTAGATTCGGCCAAGACCAAGTCTGTACATGATAGTATATGTGATAAGGCCTAATGGCCGATGTGATGAATGTGAAAGTGTATATATATATGTGATAAGGCCTAATGGCCGATGTGGTGAATGTGAAAGTGTATATATATGTGATAAGGCCTAATAGCCGATGTGATGAATGTGAAAGTGTATATATGTGATAAGGCCTAATGGCCGATATGGTAAATGTGAAAGTGTATATATATGTGATAAGGCCTAATGGCCGATGTGATGAATGTGAAAGTGTATATATGTGATAAGGCCTAATGGCCGATGTGGTGAATGTGAAAGTGTATATATATGTGATAAGGCCTAATGGCCGATGTGGTGAATGTGAAAGTGTATATATGTGATAAGGCCTAATGGCCGATGTGATGAATGTGAAAGTGTATATATGTGATAAGGCCTAATAGCCGATGTGATGAATGTGAATGTGTATATATGTGATAAGGCCTAATGGCCGATGTGGTGAATGTGAAAGTGTATATATATGTGATAAGGCCTAATGATCGATGTGGTGAATGTGAAAGTGTATATATGTGATAAGGCCTAATGGCCGATGTGGTGAATGTGAAAGTGTATATATGTGATAATGCCTAATGGCCGATGTGATGAATGTGAAAGTGTATATATGTGATAAGGCCGAATGGCCAATGTGATGAATGTGAAAGTGTATATATGTGATAGGGCCGAGTGGCCAACGTGATGGATGTGAAAGTGTATAAATGTGATAAGTCCCGAAGGGCATTTGTGTCAGTACTATATCCGGGTTAAAACCCTGCAGGCTTTATGCGAGAATATTATCATTGATTAATGTCCGTAGGCTTCGTGCTCGTACTATATCCGAGCTCTAAAGACTCGATAACTTCGTGTGGAGATTACATCCGAGCTAAAGGTCTCACCGATAATCCGAGTAGAGGTTAAAGCTATAAGACTTCGTAATAAGAATTGCTTATAAATATATTCAATGCGAAAGGTTAAACAGGTATGTACTCCAAGTTTATATGTGAGCTTGATTTGCACTAAATCATAAGGTAGTTATGTGATGCATACGAGAGCAATCTATGAGACTATTCCTATGATTATGTGACATCGGATCAGTGTGAGAGGTTATGTGAAATCATACGATATATCTATGTCACATGAGCTCACTTTTATGTGAAAGTTTATCTGCTTATTGTATATGATGAGATGTGCACATTCGGTAAAGGGATGGTATGCCCGAAGGAATAGTGAAATAAAAATACGAACAACTATGTTATAATTTGATTGTTATCTGTTGACACTGCTTAAAACTTACTAAGCATTGTAATGCTTACTCCGTTTACTCTGTTTCCTCTGTTTTATAGATCTCATTGCGAAGCTACAGGCTCGGGGATCGTCAGCAACTCGTCACACTATCACTATCCACTGTTTGGTACTGCTACGTTTTGGATTATCTTATGGCATGTATAGAATAGACTAGTGGCGGAAGAATATTTTTTGTTAATGTATATAAGCCATGCGAAAATGGCATCTTTTGAATGTTTACTTAGAGAAGTTTAAATTGTATCCCTGACTGTCTTTAGTACTTATCTAAAGGAATGTTCAAAAAAAAAAAACTTACTGTTCTGATATGAGTTTCAAGACTAGTAACGCCCATTTATCTATTCCGGCGACGGATACGGGATTGGGGTGTTATATTATTCATCTGCACCCGCGCCTTCCTCCGACCGCCATCCTTTTCAGCTTCATTCAAAATAGCATTAAAGTCTACCCCAACCACCCAATCTTCCCTAACCGAGCCACCAACCTTTCTCACCATGTCCCTCGAGTTACTTCTAAAGTTAGGAATCGCATGCCCGTAAAAGCTAGTAACTCTAAAGCTCCATTTGTTTGGTGGAAAATGTTTTCCGAAAAACATTTTCCTTAATTTCCAGTGTTTGTTTCATGGAAAATGAATTCCTATAGGAAAACATTTTCCAAAACACGGGTAAAACCAAAACCAATTTATGGAAAATGTCTTCCCGAATTGGAAGCCGTAAGATATTTTCCCTTCTCTTCTTCCTTCCTCTCTGTCCATCGTCCCTTCTCTTTGTTGGCCTCACTGTCATCAGCAGCCACAGTCGAGAAAAGAAGACCCAGAAGGTTCCCTTCTATTCGTTGAAGATTCTTGAAGTGCTTGTACTGAAATTGTTCGTATTGAACTGCGATTGTAAGTGTTAGCTAAGTGGGTAAGTGTAATTTACGATGAGAATTCTCTTCATCCTCTTTGAAACACTTTGTTTTCTCTTAACCTCTCTTCACTCTTCATCATGCATTCTCTCTTATTAATTCTCTCTTAAAATTCCTTCCATATTTCTCTGTTTGTCTTGTTGTGGGATTTTTTCCCTTGTGATTGCATCGGAGGGTGTTTAAAGTTTTGTGTTAAGTCCATTGCTTCCAATCCAGATTTGAACTCTACCCACTTCCCAATTCCTTGTTTTTCAGCCTAATAAATCAAGGGGGAAAATGAAAAAGAAGGTTCTAAATCTTTGATTCAAATCTGGGTTCTTCATGTTGTTTGGTGGTTTTCTAGAACTGGGTTCTCTTCACTGGGGGCTTGCTGCAACTTTCCAGGTAAAAAAGAAAAAAAAGTCTTTTTTCATTATGTTTTATTTTACTTTGATTTGTTTTAATGTGGTTTTTTGGAATTTTAATGTATATATTTGGATTTTTGGATTGTAGGGAGAATTGGGTGTTAAATTCAACATCCAAGAAAGTAATTTTGAGTAAAGATTGTGTTCAAATCTAAGATAAAATGGGTTGCATTATTTGTATTGACTCTATCTTTGGCATCGTTGGTTGCTCATCTTTCAATGACAAAGTTTTCAAGTATGAATTTAGTCCAGTATAGTGCAAAAGAGGCTTTAAGCCATGATTTTCCTAATACTGGATCACCAGTAAGTTATATATATTTTCGGATTTGAAGAACAAATGCTTTTCTTCATCTGTTTGCTTGTATAATTTGTTCGTTTGATGCTGTTTATTTGTTCCTAAGTTGAAGACTAGAAGAAATAAGAGGCTATGGGGTGCTGTGAGGTCTCTGGAGTCTTTGTAACCACATGCAAACCCCAGAAGCAGCTATCCTGGTAAAGGGTTTTGTTCAAACTACTGAATTATGTAGTTATGCTTTTATACTGCCAAAAAACCATAATGCTGCTTTAGCTAATGCCCTTTATCAAAAAGGTCCGGTTTTGTTATCTGTTGAACTGGTTAATGATATTAGGAATTCAGGCCTTAGTTTCACTGAAGATTTGATTTGTGTTTTGATTGGTAGTTGGGGAAGATTAGGATTAGCTAAGTATTGTGCTGAGATATTTGGGCAGATTTCATTTTTGGGTATTAATCCTAGCACTAGATTGTATAATCTTGTGATTGATGCGTTACTAAAATCCAATTCACTTGATTTAGCTTATTTGAAGTTTTAACAAATGTCAGCTGATAACTGTAAACCAGATAGGTTTACATACAATATTCTCATTCATGGTGTTTGTAAAGCCGGTGTCATCGATGAGGCAGTTCGGTTAGTTAAGCAGATGGAAATTTTCGGATACTCACCGAATATGTGTACTTATACCATCTTAATTGATGGGTACTGTAATGCCAGGAGGGTCGATGATGCGTTTAAACTTATTGAGACGATGAAGAAAAGGAATGTGTTTCCTAATGAAGCTACCGTGAGATCGTTGATTCATGGGGTTTTCCGTTGTGTGGCTCCACGAAAGGCATTCGAGTTGTTGATAATGTTCTTGGAGAAGGAGCCTATGATGCAGAGATTGGCTTGTGATACTCTACTGCTTTGTCTTTCGAATCACCATATGGCTACGGAAGCAACATTGTTTATGAATAAACTTTCGGGGAGAGGCTACATGCCTGATAATTTAACATTTAACCTTACGATGACATGTTTGATAAAGGGATTCAATCTTGATGAAACATGTCAAATTTTGGATAGCTATATAGAGCGAGGTTTGAAACCAGGGTTTAATACATATCTTGCACTTATGCAAGCCTTGTATAGTGTAGGGAAATGTGCTGAGGGTGATCGATATTTTGACCAGATGATTAAGGGTGGGTTGTCGATATTTTTAACTTTGCAATGCAACGGAACATCAGGTGGTCTACCTGTTCATTTATGCCATACTATATGCTCAAGATGTTGCACTTATTATCTGGTTGGATACGCGGGTTCAGTTGCTAGAAAAATCAAGCAATGAACTTCAATTGGCACCCTCTGCTCCCAGATTATTTTCAAAGATAAGAGGCTATACTGCTATAGTGGAAAACAAAATTGAAATTTTGCCACATATTAGCTGAAATTCTGGACCGGAATAAGGGAGGCTATGGGGTTGAAGGTAGTTGCATGCAGCAGCTGTAATCTTCCTCTGAGAATTTACATGGTTTATGCTTACAAGTGCTAACAGAAATGATTTGTTCTGCATTTTAAGCTTTCTTATATTTAAAGCCTATTATTGTACTACGAGTAGTGTAATAAAAGGTCATCTCAAAGAGCTATTCAAAAGAAATATGGTTTATTTGAAGAGAAGGATTCACTGTGTTTATCAAGTTTGTTAATAATGAAACTCACATTTAAACCCCATTGACTATCGGTGTTCTTTCTAATACGCTCGTTGGGGGGATTAAATTTCAGAAATTGCCTGTTGGTGATGTGTATCAAAAGTTGTGTGAGTTGTACTTGAATTCTATAATTTCCTCCACAAATTTGGATTTTATTGACAATTTTCATGGTATTACTAATATTATTTCTCTTTTTCGTACTGGTATAAATTTATTTTAATCCTAGATGAAATTATTATTTTTATCTACTTTAAATTTTTTATTAACCAATTTTAAAATGGAAAAACTTTAAAATTTAAAGTAGACAATTAATAAATAATTTATATAACAAGCAAATTAAAGAAAAATAAAAGACAATTTTTAAAAGCTTCACAAACACAAATTTTTGTGTGTTTTTATTAAACTTTCATTTTATATATTTTTTAAAATAATTTTGTGGATAATTTTGTTGTTTAATGTGATTTGGAAGTTAATTTATAATTATTTAATCTTTATTTTTTTAATTTTTTAACACAATTACAAATAATTTATTTGACTTTAGTTGTTTTCAATTTATGACGGTTAATATTGTAGCTTAATAATTGAGTATTATTATATATTTAATTTGATTTATTTATAAATAAATAAATCATTGCAATAAAAACAATTTAAAATATGAAAATTTATTAATATGTATATAAATTTATTAATATATGTAAAAACAACTTTTCCGAAAATATTTTCAGGAAATCTGCCAAACAACAGAAAATATTTTATACAGATTCATCCAAACACTAAAAAATATTTTCAGTAAATTATTTTTCAGAAAGTAAATTATTTTTTAGAAATTATTTTCCGAAAAATATTTTACTGGAAAACAAACAAACCCTTTGCTATGATTCTCCAATCGAACTAAGGAGTCAATGAGGTGCTTAGAATAGCTTTGAATGGCAACGTCCACTCCTTCCCTCCACATCAACGCAAGACCTCCACGACGGTCCCTCAGAGCTCACGGCTACACCGTTCTGCATCCTGCATTTGTTTTGAACACTACGGAAATCATTAGCACTCATCTTTGTTTCACTAACGAAGATAATATTAGGTTTGTTAGGAACAAGAAGTTGCTTAAGTTCCCTAACAGTTGCGGGGTTCCCCAACCCACGACAGTTCCAACATAGGAACTTCATTGTACAAAGAACCCCAACCCTCGTAACTTCTCCCTCTTAGGAAATAAACTGCTCCAAGGGTTTGTTGAAAACCTCTGACAAACTGGCCCCCACAGAAACACCAAGAAGTGATTGTAAACACGAACCAGACCAACAGATCGAAAGCAACTGCACAGGAATCAAGAAATCTGCGAAGAAGCATAAAACAAAGGAAACAAAACACAGCAGAAAACGTAAAAACCCAGGAAAATAATAATAGAGAACAGAGGCTAGAAAACTCAAAAAAACAATAATGGAGAACACAGACTATGACGAGAAAGAGGAAACAAGAAAAAGAAAAAAGCAAAACACCCTAAAAAAACACAGCCAATAAGCCAAGCTGCAAAGAAACTCACCCGAAAAACCTGCGAAAACCCCAGCAGACTTTCCCAACCAACTAAGGCAAGAAAAAACCCAAAAGACCCCAACCCAGGCAGACGAACACAAGCAAATGTAACAAGAAAAACGATGCAAAGAATCACATGCAGAAAACTACCAAACCCTACATATCTAGAGAAAACAAGAAGTGATAGAAAACCTAATATGAGAACAAGAAAACACGCAAATTAAACGCAATCTATAAACAACAGTAACAGGATGATCATATTTAATATTTTCGTGGAAAAGTCAACGAGAAAATTTGCCATTAATGGCAAGCCATGCAACATCGATCCAAAGAAACATGCATGATGAACGTACGAAACCATGCACCCCTAGTAACCTTTTAGGAAAAAGATAATGATGGAAGAGAACGACAAAACCTTTACAGAAAAGACTATCTTTTCCAACGAGCTGAGCCTCCTCGGGACCAAACACGTATACAGCGACCGTACCTACTCGGGCGACACGCCACTCTATAAAAAAAAAACCCACCAAAAGCTGGGACAACCCCCTCACTCAACCGTCCAATTATTCTTTTAAAAAGAATAAAGATGGACACCGCACTAGACCTGTCCATGGCCAGGCGGCCCAGTTCGGCCCGACAGCCTGTCCGAAATATGGGAGGGTTCGGGTAAAAATATAGGCTCGAAATATGGGATTAGACAAAAAAAACGAGGCCCGTTTAAAAAATGGGCCGGGCTCAGGCTCAACTTTTTTTAGCCCGAGCCCGGCCCGAATATAATAAATATATATTTTTTAATTTTTAATTTTAAAATACTTTAAAAATATTTTTTTTTATTTTTTATTTTTAAAATTTTTTTTGTGTTTATTAAAAATCAGGTCGGGCCGGGCCGGGCTCGGGTCTAAGAAGCGGGCCGAAATTTTTTTCCGTCTACACCGCACCCACCAAATAAAAAAAACAAAAACAAAAAGCTTCACAATCTTGGAGAAAACACGCTTTTGCTGCTCCCTACCAGTACTACTAGGCGACGCTACTAGCAGGCATTCTTTTTTTGAGTAAAAAAAAAGACCACACAAGGGTCAAAAACAATTTATTGAATAGCATCACAAATTACAGCATTATGGATATTTGTAGGATAGTCCATATAAAAAAAAACCAATTACACGCTTCAGCACACATTTTCTTACAAATAAAATCGACCACTAAATTACAATTCCGATTAGTCCAAACACAAATGGTATATTGAAAATTATGAAAAGCCTTAACATTATCCTTGATTCGCGCACCTATGATTGTCAAAGTCTTTTTGTTAGTCATTTACTTTGTTGACCAGATCTGCGCTATCAGACTCAAAAATCACATCTCTTTTAATATTGAGGCGACAAGCAAGCTTTATGCTCTCGTCAAACGCATACCACTCATCCTCCTCAACCGACAACTGCATGTCCATTTAGCCCCCACCTCCTCCCAATACTCCATACCCGATTCTGTTATAACTGTTAGTTTAACTCTCCGGTGAGGAAAATCTCGAACACACGAACGAAATTCGAATAGAAAAAAAAAAATAGGACAAGGCTCCAAAGCGTGTATCAAGTCAATATCTTTAAGGTTATATTCGCCCCCACCTATCTTCGTTGTGCAAATGAGTTCCAAGCAAATTAACCTTAAGGATACAATGAAGCCAATAACTATTTGCGTTTTGCACTGACGAGAATAGTCCACTACACACTGAGCAATGTATAACAAAAACTCAATTTCTACAAAGGATTTCTGCAGTAATACTTTATAGAATAATCTAATAATATTAGAAAATGAAGGAAGGAAAGAAAGAATATTAGAATTTGTTGGTGTGTTTTCAAAATGAAATCTCATTCCTATTTATAGGAATTTTCATGTCTCTTCATAGAGACATCTTTCATCAATAAGTGTCTTTCTGAATAATAATGTCTTTAAAATAAACACATAATTATTCATTTAATATTATAACTATTCAAATAATATAATCTTTTGATTAATTACACCCATTCATTTATAATTATTGGAACACTATAAATATTTGAAAATATTCCAACAATCTCCCCCCATTTTCAAAATATTTTAGATTTTGATATTCTTGGAAATCAATTTGCATAAATGAAGGTATCTTACGATTGAACCTTCATTTAATGAATATATGTTAAAGTTAATCGAAATTACATGGTAGACTGGGCTTTGAACCAACTATTCCATTTGATTAACCAAACACATCTCACACAATGATTTCAATATCGGTCAATGCATAGTATCTAGGGAAACTATTATGGCCATGTGGTTGTGTCCTCTTTTCATTAGTGCTATCAGAGCCAAGCCCTTGAGCTCCTAGAAGCGGCCACACTTCCACTCACATAGGTAGATCCCATCAAGAGTGCTCCCATAATTATAACACTCTAACATATTCATGTTATGGGTCCATTAAGAGTACATTACTCATCCTTCCCTTATCATTATGGGTACCTAGCACTTTAATTTTAGGATGGATTTATTTATAGTGCTAACAATCACATGCTAATGATGTACTTTTGTCTTATTGAACTCAATATTTGACGTTATACTAAGCGTTGAGTCGAGTTTCCATCATGGGTGACTCTAATGGGCTTGAGTCTCATCCCTTCTGAGGTCCTTTTTACTACATCTCTAGCAAGACTTTTTGTCAAAGGATCCGTAAAATTTTCACATGACTTTACATAATTAATTGTGATCACTCCATCAGAGATCAATTGTCGGACATAACGATACCTTAATCCAATGTGTCTAGACTTTCTATTATATGCTTGGCTATATTCTTTTGCTAGAGTAGCCTCACTATCACAATAGATAGAAATAGGTGAAATTTGCTTAGGCCATAAAGATACATCATAAAGAAAATTTCTTAACCATTTTGCTTCTTTAGATGCAGCTGTAATGGCCCAAATTTAAAGTCATTGGAATAGTGGTTTTGTAACCACAAATCCAATTTAAAGACAAAATTATTATTATTATTTATGATTTATCGAGTGATTAGATATAAGTATTACAGTATTGATAAGAAATTTTATTGATTGCATGCCTAAATTGCCTATTAGGACTTAATTGCAAAAGTGGGTAAATATGAGTTTTAGATGATAAAGGATTTATTTGAAGTGCATAATCAAAGTAGAGGTCCTTAAATAGTAATTAGACCATAAAATTTCCATGGACAAAAATAGGCATGCATAGATAAAAAAAACTAAAGTTTTAATGAAGAGTATTTTAGTAAATGAATAATAAAAAGAATAAAAAAGGAAAAAAGATGGCAAAAATATCATCTTCTCCATAGCTTGCTGCCGAATTTGGAAAGACACCATAGCTAGGGTTATCACACTTTTTCAAGCTCATAGTAAGTGATTCTAAGCCTCGTTTTTAATGATTTTTACGTTTTTGAGATCCCAGTAGCTTAATTTAGCTTATTCTAGCAATAATTTAACATAGGGTTTATATTTGGAAAAATACCCATGGGTGAAAAGTGTTTATTTTGATGTTTTATGATAGAATATGAAGCTATAAATTATGTTAAACAACTTTTAGCCGATTTTAAGCGAAAACGGGTAAGTTGACATAATCGATAAAAATCCCTAATGTGCATAAGCAAGTGTTAGAGTGAGAAATTGATGTTGTCATAGAAGAGAAAAATGTTCAGCATGTTATATAACATAAGAATATGAGATGAAGTTTAATTTCTAAACTTTGAGGAAAAAGCGTATTATGTAAAATTTTAGGGGCAAAATTGTAATTTTTCCAAAGTTAGAGTCGAGGGCTGTTTTAATGAATGTGAGTATTAAATAAGTTAAATTTTCTATTATAGATCAAGAAGAATGGAATTCGAGGTTAGATCGAGGAAAGAATAAAGTTGAAGACTAAATTGATAAGTTTGGCTATATTTGCTATCGAAGTAAGTTTACGGTAAATAAATGTAATATTTTAATAATTATTATTAATGCTGCTAATTTCCAGTATTTATTTATTTATTTCATGAATTTATTTGATATTGACTCAAGTATGAGATGATAGAGAATTGATAATAAAAAGTCCCGTTGAAGCATATAGAAGGTATCGGATACAAATGTCATCACATTTGGGTAAAGAGATCCCATGTAAGACCATGTCTGGGACATGGCATTGGCATCCTTGAGATCATGAGAGGTCTCATGTAAGACCATGTTTAGGACATCACACTGGTACCGAGACGAGAGGTCCCATGTAAGACCATGTCTGGGACATGGCGTTGGCACCGAGATGAGAGGTCCCCCGTAAGACCATGTCTGGGACATGGCATGGGCACCGATATGAGAACTCCCATGTAAGACCATATTTGGGATATGGCATTGGCAGTACATGAAACATCCCATGTAAGACCATGTCTGGGACATGGCTTTAGCATGTTATTATCAGAAAGTGACCCAAGTATCCTTATTATTCCAATGTGGTTCAACAGGCTAGTAAATAACTTATGTCCATGAAAGTTCAATTAAAAGCATAAATGGAAAGTTCAAGTGAGTTATAAGAGTTAAGAGTATATTTCGTTACCCATTGAGAATCAACATTTCAGCAAGAGAAAAGTAAGTCATAATTATGAGTTATTTAAGTAAACAAGTAAGTGAATGAGTAAGAGATCAAGTAAAGAGGAAATTAAAGATTATGTTACTTGGTTATTATTATTTGTGTTTAATGTTGCTATTTATTTACTTGTAAACTTACTAAGCATAAACTTACTAAGCATTTTTCTTACTTTGTTTATTTTCTTTTTATATAGCATTATTAATCAAAGTCGAGGATCCTAAAGACGTCAGAGATCGTCACACTATCAACCACAATGACTCGGTATTTTATGATGAACTATGTTTGAAGTATGACATGTATAGGGACTTACTTATTTTGAATGTTGTATTATTATTTTGCTAATGAATGATGTGTAAATATATAATGATGAATGGTTGTCAAAATGGCTAAGTATGAAGGTGATTGTTGTTATACATGTCTATGTGATAAATTATGCATAGAAATCATGAAAGAGTAATAATTTGCAAAGAAACAGATTTCAAATAGTAGTAGTGAAGTGAATTTGAAAAATCACTTAGGATAGTATAAAATGAATTAGAGGGTGTATGATATATAGAATGAAATCTTGTTGAGTCTATTTTCATGGAAAAATAACGGTTTAGCAAAAGGAATATTATATTTTGAGATATGTGAATTTTGGTGAGACAGGGTTAGAACTATTTTTGGAGTCCCCTATTCTGAGTTTAGAAAATCACTAAAAATTGTATAAAAATAGTTATGAGTTTTAATTTATATTTATAGATTCCTTATTGAGTCTTTTTTCTGTAGAAACAAGTAAGAACACCATATGAAAATCCTACAATGATAAAACTTATTTTTAGTGGCAAGAGGTCAAGACAGTCGAGTGGTGAAATAGGGGAGACTTTAACTAATAAACTGTACTAATTGGCTGAACCAAAAATTCTAAAAAATTTATGGTAAGAATATATATATGTCTAGTTTCAGGAAAAATTTACTGATTTAAATTTAGAGTTTCGTATCTTGATTTATAAATGATTTAGTGAGTGCTGCACGAGTGGACAACTTTATCATAAATAGTGAGATAAATTTTAAAAGCAAATTTTTATGCCCCGAACTAATAAGTTAAGAAAAGTAATGCCTCAAGCTCGACTCCGGCTACGTTCTTGGGTAAGGGGTGTTACATTTGTTGATATAAGAGCAGGTTTAGTCGGTTCTCGGATCGAAATACTCATTATGAATAAGAGTTTACCTATACATGCCATACTTATATTTTGCATCAGGTGCCTTCGGGGTTACTTCAGCCAATCACTATACCGGAATGGAAATGGAAAAGAATCACTATGGATTTTGCATTTGGATTACCGATGTCTTCGAAGAAGAAAGATGCCATTTGGGTAATTGTCCACCGATTGACAAAGTCCGTGCACTTTATTCCGGTATGTATGGATTATTCTTTAGATAAATTGGCTGAATTGTACACATCTGTGATTGTCAGACTACATGGAGTGCCTGTCTCCATTATATCAGATAGAGATTCGCGATTTACGTCTCACTTCTGGGACAAATTGCAAGAAACTTTGGGTACTCAGTTGCATTTCAACACTGCATTTCGTCCTCAAACAGATGGTCAATCTGAGCGTGTAATTCAGGTATTGGAAGATATGCTCCGATGTTGTATATTGGAGTTTGAAGGTAATTGGGAAAGGTATCTACCTTTGATTGAATTTGCTTACAATAACAGTTATCAGTTCAGTATTAAAATGGCTCCGTATGAAGCTTTGTACGGTAGAAAATGTAGAACACCGTTGTATTGGACAGAGCTCAGTGAAAAGAAAATACATGAGGTTGATTTGATCTGGGAAACAGAAGAAAAAGTAAAACTGATTTGGGATAATTTAAAAGCAACTTCCGATCGTCAGAAGTCATATGCCGATCTTAAACGAAAAGAGATTGAATTTCAGGTGGGTGATAAAGTATTCCTAAAAGTGTTTCCTTGGAAGAAAGTACTCCGATTCGGTCGAAAAGGTAAATTGAGTCCAAGATTTATCGGACCATATGAAATCATAGAAAGAATTAGACCGGTCGCTTATCGATTAGCATTACCACCGGAACTCAACAGAATTCATAATGTTTTTCATGTATCTATGCTACGAAGGTATCGATCAGATCCTTCACATATTATTTCTCTGACAGAAGTGGCGATTCAGTCGGATATGACTTATAGTGAAGAACCGGTCAAAATATTAGCATGGGAAACAAAGAAGCTTAGAAATAAGAAGATAAATTTGGTAAAAGTATTATGGAAAAACACGGGATTGAGGAAGCGACATGGGAACTGGAAGAGGCAATGAGGAAACAATACCCGAACCTCTTTACTGGTAAGATTTTCGAGGACGAAAATCCTTAAAAGGGGGGAGTTGTAATGCCCAAATTTAAGGTCATCGGAATAGAGGTTTCGTAACCACAAATCCGATTTAAAGAGAAAATTATTATTATTATGATTTATCGAGTGATTAGATATAAGTATTAGAGTATTGATAAGAAATTTTATTGATTGCATGCCTAAATTGCCTATTAGGACTTAATTGCAAAAGTGGGTAAATATGAGTTTTAGATGATAAAGGATTTATTTGATGTGCATAATCAAAGTAGAGGTCCTTAAATAGTAATTAGACCATAAAAATTTCATGGACAAAAATAGACATGCATAGATAAAAATAACTAAAGTTTTAATGAAGGGTATTTTAGTAAATGAATAATAAAAAGAATAAAAAGGGAAAAAGATGGAAAAAATATCATCTTCTCCATAGCTTGCTGCCGAATTTGGAAAGACACCATAGCTAGGTTTTCACACTTTTTCAAGCTCATAGTAAGTGAGTCTAATCCCCGTTTTTAATGCTTTTTACGTTTTTAAGATCCCAGTAGCTTAATTTAGCTTATTCTAGCAACATTTTAACCTAGGGTTTATATTTGGAAAAATACCCATAGGTGAAAAGTGTTTATTTTGATGTTTTATGATAGGATATGAAGCTGGAAATTATGTTAAACAACTTTTGCTAGCCGATTTTAAGCGAAAACGAGTAAGTTGACATAATCGATAAAAATCCCTAATATGCATAAGCAAGTGTTAGAGTGAGAATTTGATGTTGTCATAGAAGAGAAAAATATTCAGCATGTTATATAACATAATAATATGAGATGAAGTTTAATTTCCGAACTTTGGGGCAAAAGCGTAATTATGTAAAAGTTTAGGGGCAAAATTATAATTTTGCCAAAGTTAGAGTCGAGGGATGTATAAATGACTGTGAGTATTAAATAAGTTAAATTTTATATTATAGATCAAGAAGAATGGAATTCGAGGTTAGATCGAGGAAAGAATAAAGTTGAAGACTAAATTGATAAGTTTGACTATATTTGCTACCGAGGTAAGTTTATGGTAAATAAATGCAATATTTTAATAATTATTATTAATGCTGCTAATTTCCAGCAATTATGTGTTTATTTCATGAATTTATTTGATATTGACTAAAGTATGAGATTATAGAGAATTGATAATAAAAAGCCCCGTTGAAGCATAAGGAAGGTATCAGATACAAATGTCATGACATTTGGGTAAAGAGATCCCATGTAAGACCATGTCTGGGACATGGCATTGACATCCTTGAGATCATGAGAGGTCCCATGTAAGACCATATCTGGGACATGGCATTGGCACCGAGACGAGAGGTCCCATGTAAGACCATGTCTGGGACATGGCGTTGGCACCAAGATGAGAGGTCCCCCGTTAGACCATGTCTGGGACATGGCATGGGCACCGATATGAGAACTCCCATGTAAGGCCATATCTGGGATATGGAATTGGCAGTACATGAAACATCCCATGTAAGACCATGTCTGGGACATGGCTTTAGCATGTTATTATTAGAAAGAGAACCAAGTATCCTTATTATTCCAATGTGGTTCAACAGGCTAGTAAATAACTTATGTCCATGAAAGTTCAGTTAAAAGCATAAATGGCAAGTTCAAATGAGTTATAAGAGTTAAGAGTATATTAAGTTACCCATTTAGAATCAACATTTCAGCAAGAGAAAAGTAAGTCATAATTATGAGTTATCTAAGTAAACAAGTAAGTGAATGAGTAAGAGATCAAGTAAAGAGGAAATTAAAGATTATGTTACTTGGTTATTATTATTTGTGTTTAATGTTGCTATTTATTTACTTGTAAACTTACTGAGCATAAACTTACTAAGCATTTTGCTTAATTTGTTTATTTTCTTTTTATATAGCATTATTAATCAAAGTCAAGGATCATAAAGACGTCAGAGATCGTCACACTATCAACCACAACGACTCGGTATTTTATGATGAACTATGTTTGAACTATGGCATGTATAGGGACTTACTTATTTTGAATGTTGTATTATGATTTTGCTAATGAATGATGTGTAAATATATAATGATGAATGGCTGTCAAAATGGCTAAGTATGAAGGTGTTTGTTGTTATACATGTCTATGCGATAAATTATGCATAGAAATCATGAAAGAGTAATAATTTGCAAAGAAACAGATTTCAAATAGTAGTAGTGAAGTGAATTTGAAAAATCACTTAGGATAGTATAAAATGAATTAGAGGGTGTATGATATATAGAATGAAATCTTGTTGAGTCTATTTTCATGGAAAAATAACGGTTTAGCAAAAAAAAATTTATATTTTGAGATATGTGAATTTTGGTGAGACTGGGTAGAACTGTTTTTGGAGTCCCCTGTTCTGAGTTTAGAAAATCACTAAAAATTGTATAAAAAATTTATGAGTTTTAATTTATATTTATAGATTCCTTATTGAGTCTTTTTTCTGTAGAAACAAGTAAGAACACCATATGAAAATCCTACAATGATAAAACTTATTTTTAGTGGCAAGAGGTCAAGACAGTCGAGTGGTGAAATAGGGGAGACTTTAACTAATAAACTGTACTAATTGGCTGAACCAAAAATTCTAAAAAATTTATGGTAAGAATATATATATGTCTAGTTTCAGGAAAAATTTACTGATTTAAATTTAGAGTTTCGTATCTCGATTTATAAATGATTTAGTGACTGCTGCACGAGTGAACAACTTTATCATAAATAGTGAGATAAATTTTAAAAGCAAATTTCTATGTCCCGAACTAATAAGTTAAGAAAAGTAATGCCTCAAGCTCGACTCCGGCTAAGGTCTCAGGTAAGGGGTGTTGCAACAGCGGTTAATGCAATAAAATTTGCTGCCATGGTGGAATCAGTAATACATGTTTGTTTTTTGGAACCCCAAGAAATGGCTCCTCCACCAAGAATAAAGATCCATCCACTAGTAGATGCATAATCTTCCAAACTTGTAATCCAACTAGCATCCGAATACCCTTCTGAAACTAGAGGATATCCTTTATAGCACAATCCACAGTTAATAGTTTTCTTTAAGTACCTAAGTAATCTATTCAAAGCTTGCCAATACAAACTACTTAGATTACTTGTGTACCTACTCAATTTTCCAACAGCATATGTAATATCTAGTCTTGTACAAGTCTTATGTTCATAAGATAACCAATTAGACTTGCATATTTCAATTGATCAATTTTCCTACCAGCATTAGATACTAATTTTATTTGAGGATCCATGGGTGTAGATGCTGTATACAGTTGAAAAGATCAAACTTTTTAAGCACATTTTCAATGTAATGTGATTGTGATAAAGCTATAGTGCTTTCATCTCGAGTTATTTTAATCCCAAGAATAACATCTTCTACACCCATATCCCTCATAGCAAAGTTGTTTGACAAGATTTTTTTTTGTTTTCTATTGGTTCCAAATTCGTGCCAAAAATGAGCATGTCATCTACATATAAGCAAATTATGACACCTTTTCCATTTTTAAATTTGCTATATATGCACTTATCGGATTCATTTATTTTGTAGCCATTAGCTAAAACAACATTGTCAAACTTTTGGTGCCATTGTTTTGGTGCTTGCTTAAGTCCATATAAAGATTTATCAAGCCTACATACCTTATGCTCTTGTCCTGGAACAACAAATCCTTCCAGTTTTTCCATGTACACTTCATCTTCCAATTCACCATTTCAAAATGCATTTTTAACATCTATTTGGTGAACAACCAACTTATATATAGAGATAAGTGATATTAAGAGTCTAATTGTAGCAATTCTTGCTACTAGAGCATAGGTATCAAAGTAATCAATACCTTGTTTTTGTGTAAAACCTTTGGCTACCAACCTTGCTTTAAATTTATCAATGGTTCCATCGACCTTCATTTTCTTGTTGAAGATCCATTTACAACCTATTGGTTTGGAACCCGGTGGAAGATCAACTAAGATCCAAGTTTGATTTCCCATTATTAAATCCATCTAATCATTTATTGCTTCTTTCCAAAAAGCAAAGTCTTGAGATTTCATTGCCTATTCAAATGTAATAAGATCATATTCCGTATTATAATAATAAGGTATATTATTGCATATACTTTCACCCTCTCCTTCTACAAGAAACATAATGAAATCTGGTTCAGAATCTTTGACCTTTTTAATCCTCTTACTTCTCCTTAATTCTTGACAAGATTCATTATATTATCAATTTGTTCCAATGGAATCTCATTCTCATTTTGAAGAATGAATCAATTGTTGTGACTGTAATTGTCTTGATATAGAATTAAATCTATTTCCATCAAAAATAGCATCTCTTGATTCAATAACAATATTAATTGAAATTGAATCATTTGGTTCAATTACCATGAACTTATATGCCTTGCTATGTGCGTATCCTATAAATATGCATTCAATTCCTCTTGCACCTAACTTTTTACGTTTAGGTGTTGGAACTTTGGTAATTTCTCTGCAACCCCAAACCTTCAAATAATTAAGGTTTGGTTTCATTTTCTTCCATTGTTCATAGAGGGTTATTTTAGTTTTCTTATTAGGAACTCTATTCAATATATGACAAGATGTTAGAACAGCTTCTCCCCAAAAACCTTATCCAAGACCTGAATATGATAACATTGAATTTATCATTTCAGTCAAGACTCTATTTTTCCTTTCAGCTACACCATTTTGTTGTGGTGTGTAAGGGGATGAAACTTGATGGACAATTCCAGTGGATTCAAAATAACTTAGGTTATAGTATTCTTCACCTCTATCTGATCTTAAGCACTTGATAAATGATTCACACTAAAGTTCAACTTCAAATTTATGAACTTTAAATTTATCAAGCGCTTTCTCTTTTGAATGCAATGCAATAAATATACATAACAATCTCTAGAAAAATCATCAATAAAAGTAACAAAATATTTCTTTCCACCTAATGTAGGAGTATTATGCATGTCACATAAATGAATATGTATCAAACCAAGCAATTTTGTTTTTCTTTTAACCTTAGGGAAAGTGTTTCTTGTAATTTTAGTCAACATACATGTATTGCATTTTTTAATAATATTATTAAAAATAGGAATTAAATCTAACTTATACATGTCATTCAATTTTCTATAATTCAAATGACCTAATCTCTAATGCCACAAGCAAAAAAATTCAACCATATAAGCAGAAATAATATTTTTCTTCTTTTTAATAATATTGAGTTTGAACATACTCTCATACATATGCCCTTTCCCCACTAAAATTCCTCCCTTAGACAAAATAAACTTATCTACCTCAAAAACAAGTTTGAAACCAAACTTATTCAATAGACTTCCAGACACTAAATTCTTCCTAACTTCTGGTACATAATATACATAATTTAAGGTTAAAGCCTTTCCAGAAGTGAATTGTAGTTCAACAGACCCTTTGTCTTTGATTGCTACGGTGGAAGAATTTCTCATGTACAAGACATTGTCGTTTTCACATTGTGTGAACTTTGTGAACATGCTTTTGTCTTTGCACACATGTTTGGTTGCTCCGGTACCAATCCACCATGTATTATCATCTTGTGTCATATTAATTTCAGATATCATTGAACGAACTTTTCGTTATTATCAACCTTAGAAGATGGTTTCTTCTTTAAAAATTGACATTCATTCTTGAAATGTCTCGCCTTTCCACAATGATAGCATGAGCCTTTTTTTTAACTTAGGTGCTCTATCATTCTGTTTGACCTTTCTCTTGAATGGTTTAGTAGTTTGTACTTCCTCCGTAACATGTACTTTGGCATTTTCAGAATTTAGGTTCTAATGTTGTTTTCGATATTCTTCTTCAATACGAAGATGATTTGCCAAAGCCTCAAGAAATATTTCCTCTTTCTTATGTTTTAGACTTCTTTTAAAGTCTTTCCAAGATGGAGGAAGTTTGTCTATTATGGAGGATACAACAATAATTTCATCAATTGCATATCATATTGCTTGAATTGATTCAGCATCTTTTCAATATCAAGGAATTGTTCCATAACAGAATGACCATCAACCATTTGATAATTATTGAAACGACTGACAAGAAATTTCTTACTTGTAACATCTTTGGTCATGTATCTTGTCTCCAATTTGTCCCATAATTCTTTAGCGGTGACCTCGGTTTGGTAGGTATCGAACAAACCATCAGATAAACCATTCAATATGTGGCCCATGCACATGTAGTCAACATTGTCCCACTTTTGTCTTTCTTGGGTTGAGGCAACAGATTCGTTTTCATTCTCTTTAGGTCTTGGGGTATCCAAAACATAAGCAATCTTCAAAGTTGATAATAAGAAGTGCATTTTTTCTGCCATTTTCAAAAATTACCACCATCAGACTGATCAAGTTTGACAAAGTTAGAACACAACTCCCTTAGTGTTCCACTTTCATGTGTTGTGGTAGTCATCATGAATAATATAACCTTAAAATTGTTAGTTTAAATCTCTGGTGAGGAAAATCTCGAATAGAAAAAGAAGAAATAGGACAAGGCTCCAAAGCGTGTATCAAGCCACTATCTTTAAGGTTATATTCGCCCCCACCTATCTTCGGTGTGCAAATGAGTTCCAAGCAAATTAACCTCGAGGATACAATGAAGCCAATGACTATTTGCGTTTTACACTGACAAGAATAGTCCACTACACACTGAGCAATGTATAACAAAAACTCAATTTCTACAAAGGAATTCTGCAGTAATACTTTATAGAATAATCTAATAATATTAGAAAATGAAGGAAGGAAAGAAAAAATATTAGAATTTATTGGTGTGTTTTCCACATGAAATCTCAATCCTATTTATAGGAATTTTTATGTCTCTTCATAGAGACACCTTTCATCAATAGGTGTCTTTTTGAATAATAATGTCTTTAAAATAAACACATAATTATTCATTTAATATTATAACTATTCAAATAATATTATTTAAAAAGTTACAATTCTTTTTCAAAAATTTAAATAATATAATCTTTTGATTAATTACACCCATTCTTTTATACTTATTAGAACACTATAAATATTTGAAAATGTTCCAAAAATAACTAGTTGACGCATCAAAATTAATTTTAATATGGTTCTTAGGAGGTTTTCCTCAAATTTTATCGACGAGCTGGGAGGACATCATCGGTACATTTAACTGGTTACAGATGCGGAACTCTTTACTAAGCCTACTGGCCATATCCGAAATAACCTTCGCCTCTTCTTCTTTTTCCCTAAATAAGTAATTGTTTATTTTATTCCAACAATTCCACAAAATCGTTATAAGGTCAGCCATCGCTCTTTTATCCAGAACTCTCAACATATCTTCTAACCAGTTGATACATCTATCGTACTCCTTTGAGATAATGCTACTGTCCAGACCACCTATCATAAGAGTGGTCCTCGAAGTAGGACAATCTTTAAGGGCATGTGTAAAAGTTTCATATTCGACACCGCACCTGGGACAAGCTTGACTAAAACCATGATGAATAGAGGCTATCTTAACGTTGGTTGGAAGAATCTCATTACCCACACACCATGTGAATACAAAAATCTTGGAGAGGGTGTCGAGTTTCCATATCGCTTTCCAAAAGAACTTATGGGGGCCAAAACCCATTTGTTTCAACAACAGCCACTAGTAAGCTGACTTCGAAGTGTAATAGCCTAATGAATTATGGAACCATACCATTCTGTCATTGTGATTCTCATCTTCAATCAGTAAATTACAAATTTTCTCCCCAAAATATTGCCCATAAAGCTCACGGACCCTACAGGTATTCCAACCTCTACTCTCATCAAGCCACAGGTCTCTAACACTATATTCATTGTAATTCAGCAGCTTCACCATTTAAACCTTCTAGCCCCCAATTATTTGTATGAATGTTAATGCGGTCACCACAACCAACTTGCCACCTGAACCCAGCCTTGAAAGCTTCAGCTGCAGCAACAATAGGCTTTGTCAATTCTTTTAGAGTGAAAGATATTCCCATCGGGAAAATACTTGGAGCTAAGAACTTTATAACATAACGTCTCTTTGTTATTAATAAGCCACCACACTTGACATCCGAGAAGAGGTAAATTAAAGAGTTATCCCTAAGGACGAGCCCTTCCATGCCCTTAGGGTGACACAACTTCTTCCAAGGAAGAATTGTCCAGAATCTATCCTATTCTTTTCTAGTCCACCAAACTCTACTAATCTTTGTTTGCATGTCATCGACAACACCTTTAAGAGCTAGGAAAACTGGCATTGCATATGTTGGTTAGGAAAACTGGCATTGCATATGTTGGTATAGACTGAAGAATCGCCTTGATGAAAATCTCTTTGCATCCGAACGATAAAAGCCTCTTGGTCCAGCTATTAATCCTGCAAGACAGTCGATTGTTAATCTCCTGAAAAGCCAAAGATTTTTCTTACTAATTGAAAGGGGGAGACCAAGATAATTATCCAAAATTTCCACCACTTTCATCCTTAGTAAGTCACCAAATATTTTTCTATGCATTCTGGAAGTGTTATGACTAAAGAGACATTTGTAAAGTCCTTAAGAATATTAAGGAGAGCATCAACATCACTTTTTTTTTTATTTCTAACAAAAATAAGGGCATCATCCGCAAAAAAAAAGATGGTTAACCTAAGGGCCATTGATGCTAGCCCGGATTCCTCTAAAGAAATTATTGCCTTGCTCATAGAGAAACAGTCTCGAGAGTGCATAATAACATCCAAAAGAATATTATTGCACTTCACCGCACATCTCACGGGACGAACCAATGCATAATTTTATTAGTCCAATTGTCAACGAAGCCCATCTTCAACATGACCTCCTCCAAGAAGTCCCATTCCACCTTGTCATACACCTTGCTCATATCGAGCATAACAATGAGGCCTTCGTTGGGACCATTTTTGGAACTTTGAAGATAGTGTAATAATTTGTATGTGATTAAAATATTGTCATCTATCATTCTCCACGGAACAAACACGCTCTAGTTTGGACTTATACAACTAGAGAGGACAATTTTGAGCCGGTTGGCAAGAACTTTGGAGATGACCTTATATATGAACCTGCATAACCTAATCGGACGGAAATTAGTATTGTCACTTGGATCACGAATTTTAGGAATCAGAATAATCATAGTTTTATTTAAACAGGAGATATATTTATTTCCATTAAGGACATCAAGACAAAACTGAATAGCATCCTTGCCAACAATCTCCCAATTTTGCTTGAAGAAAGTCCCCGAAAGGCCATCAACGTCAAGAGCCTTCCTAGGATCCATTTATTTTATGGCTTGGATGACTTCACTCTCCATGTACTCTTCTTTAAGCCACTTGTTGGTTTCTTTAGTGACACAGTCTTGGATATAATTCATAACATGGTTGTCATCAATTTGATTATTGGACCGAAACAGATTACAAAAATAATTTTTAGCAACATTGCAAATATCTCTATTGTCAGTCACCCAATTGCCAATAAAATCTTTAAGTTTCTCAATATTGTTTTTCTTTAGCCGACAAGTAGCTCTCGCATGGAAATATCGCGTATTCCTATCGCCCTCCTTTAACTAATTGGACCGAGACCTTTGGGACCAATATTTCTCTTCCTTGGCATAAAGATGACTGAGCCTACTCCGGGTCTCTTTCAACACTGTTGCACTGTTAACACCTTGAGGCAAGTCAATGACCATATCAATCTTGTGTCCAAGCTTTCGAATATCTTTTTTCATTTTGTTGTATTTACCACGTTGCCAAGGACCCGCACCAAACACATATTGTCAAGCTTATCCACAAAGTTCGTATCACTGCTATGCCACGCACTTTTAATAATGTTTTTAACCTCATTGTTAGTAACCCAGCAGTTGTCAAACTTGAAGCTAAGCCTAGGATCTTTATTTTGCAGTTTAGGCTTGTGACCCCACATATACAAAACAATAGCATCATGGTCAAACTTTGTTTGATGCATCACACAAGTAGCCATAAAAGGGAAATTTTCAATAACAGACACCGAAGTTAAGAATCTATCCAATCTCTCATTAATCATGCTATCCCCACCCCTGTTGTTAGCCCAAGTAAACCATCTTTTATCAGGTTTGATATCTACAAGAGCCAGCTCATCCACAGGATCCTTGAACCCATTCATCTGGGAGTGAGCCTTCCTACGCCCAGCCTCCTTCTCAGCATCATTCAAAATAGCATTAAAATCCCTCCCGACCACCCAATCCTCTTTGACCGACCCACCAATCCTTCTTAACATATCGCACGAACTACTTCTAAGGCTAGGACTCACAATACCATAGAAGCCAGTAAAATGAACATTCTTGTTATTCTCATACCGAACTAGGGAATCAATATAGAACTTAGAGTAGTTTTGAATGGTAACATCAACACCATCTCTCCACATCAATTCGAGACCCCCACTTCTACCCTTGAAACTCATAGCCAATCCTTTTTGTAGCCTGCATTTATTTTGAACATGTTGAAAATCATTAGTATTCATTTTTGTTTCAATAAGGAAAATAATGCTAGGGTTATTAGCAACTAAGAGTTGCTCAAGCTCTTGAACTGTTGTAGGGTTCCCCAACCCACGACAGTTTCAACATATGAACTTCATTAATCTTGGCAGGGCTGATCGCCAATCTCCGCCTTTAAAGGTGATAATCTATCCATGAGCTTTCTACATACATTTTTACTAGGGCTTTCTTCAGTCAACTCTCCACTACTACCTCTTGCTCTCTTTTTTTGTTCATCACTTTCCCACATGTTTCACGAGACAGCTTGATGGGGCATTTTTCTATTTGTGAGCTTGATCCCGACTCTTCTTCAATTTGTTTAAGTTTCTCTTTTTCTTTTGGTTCGACAGATTAGTTTAGCTCTGTATTTCCTTGTGTCTCCCCATGCAATTCACTTTCCATGGCTTTTTTTAGCTTTAATGACTTCAACCCCATTTCTTTAGTCGCCCCGGTCCTAATTTGGCATGCCTATAGGAACCAGTTTCCATATTGGAAACTAGTATTGATAAATTTGCTTAGGTCAACCTCCTTATCGCATTTCTGAGTTGACCAGCTTATGAGACCGCAACTGTAACAAAATATAGGCAATCTCTCGTATTTTATACCACAAATAGAAACGACAGCCTCACTGTTAACAAATTGAACCACCCTACGCAAGGATTTGGAAGTATCTATTATAACTCGAAGCTGAATATATTTTGTCCATCCACCATCTCTATCGTGCCAGTTAATGGCAATAACTTCCCCAATAGCACTGCCCACATCCATAGCTACTTGTCTGTCCATGCATTCCAGGGGTATATTAAAAATTCTTACCCAAAATGGAATTAAGTTGAAGGCATAGGTTTCCACTTACTTGATCTTTGACATAGGCTAACATAGAAAATAAACACTGATCAAACAACAAAGGGGATAGGTTCAGGATCTTCTTCCTGTCGTCCATATTACCAAACTTAACCAAGATAACACCTTCTTTTATGGTCACAAAGTTAACCTCCTCTTTCGTGAACCAAATTGACTTGAATACCCGATACATTACATCACGATTAACCTTTTCAACGGACATTATTTTTCCTATATCCCAAGCCTTAAACTCTTGAGAATTATTGGATCCCAATTTAGTACAAACGATCTTTGTGGCTTCTTCTTCTGAGAAGTTTAACTTCTCCAACAGTCTGTTAATATCCTCTGCCATTCTGTCATTCTTTTTTTGAAGGAAAAAGACCCGAAGGTCAAACTCAATTTATAGGATCTTTCAAAATTACATCATGGATTTCCAAAGTATAATCCATATCAAAATCCTTAGTACAATTGTTTTTATATGCCCAATTACAAAGATGATCCGCTGCTTTATTACAACTCCGCGGGGCCTAAACAAAATTAAAATTAAAATTCGGTTCGAAAAGCTGAAGGAGCTCCCGAATATGGTAGCCCAAGGTTGAAAAGTCAACGTGCGCCCTTTTAAGCTGATTTACCAAGTTCGCATAATCAGATTCAAAATCCAGCTTAAGCTACTTCTTTGTCCGCGCCAATTCCATGCTTTCAGCCAGCGCTTGCAGCTCAGCCCATTCAGCTTTAGCGTTACAATCCAGAACACCCATACGCTCCCCAAAGGACAAAGCTATCATGATCCCTAGCCACAATGCTGAAACTCATCCTCCGGCCTTTAACAACAGCATCAAAGTTTATTTTTACCACCCCAGGACCAAGTTTCTGCCACCCTTTCTCCTCAACAAGCTTCGGAATCATCGGATTCTCCATGAGGTTAAAGATGCGAAAATCCCTACTTAACGTAGTAGCTCTGTCCCAGATTACTTTAGCATCTTCCTCTGTTTCTCTGAACACTTTATTGTTCCTATTATTCCAAATATTCCAGAGCACAGTAACAAAGTCTGAGAGAGCCTTCTTGTCCAGCAAATGAGCCATGTCTTCAATCCAGTCCACGCACCTCTCGTAACTGCCTTCCACAATAGCATTATCAAGACCCTCATGAACCAGGACCGCCCTAGCTCTCGGACAATCTTTCAACGCGTGTATGAGAGTCTCCACCTTGCTCCCACATCGCGGGCACATAATATTAAACTCCCTCCGGATTTTAGAAATTTTTTCATACGTGGGCAGAATGTCATGGCCCATACGCCAGCGGAAAATCTTAATTTTTGGTAAAGTATGCAGCTTCCAGACAAGCCTCCAAAAACATCGATGGGGACCAAACCCCACTTGCTTAAGAGTCATCCAGGAGTACGCAGATTTAGTCAAGTAAGACCCCAAAGAACTGTGAAACCAAATGCGGTAATCGTCAGGACCATTATGGAGAATGGGAATTTTACAGATTTGGTCCCCCATAAAAGCACCGTAGATCTCCATAACCCTCTTCTCCTTCCAGCCATCACTCGTCTTGTTTATAAGCTCACACACCTTAGTCTCGTTCACCTCTTTTCTATTAAGACAGATAGACTCGCTAGTAAGCCCTTTAACACCCCAGTTCTCCTGCCAAATATTAATCTTCTTGTCGTTGCCCACATTCCACCCGAAACCCTCATACAAAATACTAGCAGCCCAAGCGATGCTTTTCCATGTAAACGATGTCTTGTCAACTCTCTTAGGGTGAAAAACATCACCATTCAGGAATTATTTGGCACTCAGAACTCTGAAGCATAACGTATCTTTGCAGCTCGCAAGCCTCCGCACTTGTGTTCCTAATAAAGCCACATTGAACTGTTTGAGGTCCCTAAACCCCAAGCCCTCCATGCCTTTCAAGAAACAAACCCGATCCCAAGAAAGTCTGTTCCAACCTCTAGACTTCTCTTTGCCACCCCACCACATGCGACTTACAATAGTTTGGATCTTCTCAAGGATACCCTCAGGAACAAAGAACACTGAAAAGGCATAAGTGGGAATACACTGCAGAATAGACTTGATAAAGACCTCTTTTCTACCATACGACTTTAACCTTTTTGACCAGCTGTTAATTCTGTTAGCCACCCGATCTCAAAGGCCTTGAAAAGCCCCAGAATTTTTTTTGCTAATCGGAATGGGCAGCCCTAAATACGCATCGAGATTGTTAACCACCTTCATCTTAAGAATACTGCTTAAGTTTGCGCGATGAGGACTAGGAGTGCTAGGGCTGAAATAAACCATCGACTTCTCTAGATTAATACTTTGGTAATACATTTTTTCAAAGGATTCCAAAATCTTTGTGAAGGCCTCCACCTCACTCTGTTTATTCCTGACAAACAATAAAGCATCATCAGCAAAAAACAAATGGTTGATTCTCGGGCCATCCTTACTAACCCGAATGCCCTTAATCATATTTATCTCTTGAGCATGGATCAACATACAAGACAAAGCATCCATGTAGAAAAGAAACAAGTACGGGGATAAAAGGTCCCCTTGACGGAGCCCTCTTTTCGGTATAATGATATCAGAAATGTTGGAGTTGCATTTAACTCTGTATCAAACAGAGCAAATGCACTCCATGATTTTTGTAATCCACACATTAGAGAACCCCATTTTAATCAACACATTCTTCAAGAAGCCCCATTCCACGCGGTCGTAGGCTTTGCTCATATCGAGCTTAACCACACAACCCTTGTTAGGCCCATTTTTGGAGCTACCGAGATAATGCATGAGCTCATGAACCACTAGAATGTTGTCATGGATAATTTTGCTGGGGACGAAGGCACTCTGATTTTGGCTAATGCACAGGGGATAGACAACTTTAAGCCTATTAGCGAGAGCCTTAGAAACGATCTTGTATATAACCCTGCACAGACCAATAGGCTGAAAGTTAGCCATAACACACGGATTTTTTAGCTTAGGGATCAAGACAATCAGCGTTTCATTCACACATTCAACACTCTTGTTGCCATGAAGAATGTCCTTGCACAAACGTAAGACACCTTCGCCCACCGTAGTCCAATGCTTCTTGTAAAAGCTCCCCGATAGCCCATCAATCTCAAAAGCCTTACGAGGGCCCATCTGGTTGAAAGCCAACAAAATTTCCTCTTTAGAGAACTCTCCAGTCAAACTCTTATTCATATTTTCGTTTATGCACTCGAGAATAGCCTGTAGGTCACTTTCCTCCACCGAGTTTATAGAAGTCTTGAACAAGTCATTAAAATAATCCCACGCAACGTGGTAGATCTCCTTGTTGTCAACGTGCCAATTTTCATGCACTTCTTTTAGCTTCTCTATGCTATTTTTCTTCCTACAGCCTGACGCCCGCACGTGAAAGTAGTGCGTGTTTCTGTCCCCTTCCCTCAGCCATTGGGATCTCGACCTGGTCGCCCAATGCTGTTCCTTTACATCATATAACTGGCTCAGCTTGGACCGAGGTTTTTTAAGCAGGTTCGTAGATCTATCGCTCATATTCCCATCCGTGAGTCTACTAATATCCTTCCCCAGACTTTTTAATTTGTACTTCATCTTTCTATATCGTTGATATTGCCACGGGCCTAACCTCTTCCGGATCAGCTCTATTTTTTCCAACAGGTTGGTATCCTCGTTGGTCCATATGTTAGAGATAATATTTCTGGCCTTCCGCTCCTTGGCCTAACAAAGATCATACCTAAACCAAACCATCGGGTTATTTCCCTTCTCTTTCGACTTATTCCCGTACAGATCCATTAAGATGGCCTCATGGTCAGATTTGGACTGGCGCACAATATAGGAGGCAAGGAACTGCATTCTCACCATAATATAATCTGAAATAACGAATCTATCCAACCTTTCTTTGACCAACCTGTTACCATCTCTATTATTAGTCCAAGTGAACCAGCCATTACAATTTTTCACATCCGTCAGGCTTAACTCCTTCAAGATATCGCCAAACTCGTCCATCAAGGCCCTAGGTTTTCTGCGACCACCTTCCTTCTCGAAGTCGTTCAAAATGGCGTTAAAATCGCCTCCCACGATCCACCCTTCATTAACCGTGCTCTTCACTCTTCTCAGCATATCCCACGCTTGTTGCCTTAAAATTGGCTCGGTTTGCCCATAAAAACCAGTGAACTAAAATTTCTCCCCATCCTCCATACAAACCACTGAGTCAATGTGATATCTTGAGTAATTCTGGACCGTGACTCTCACGCCTTCCCTCCACATCAGCACCATGCCACCACTTTTCCTTTCCGAACTCACAACTAAACACCCCTCCATCTTGCACAAGGAACGAATGCGAGAAAACCCGTTCGAGTAGATTTTGGTTTCACACAGAAAAATAATGTCAAGAGCATTTGCAATGAGAAGTTACTTTAACTCACGAACTATCGCGAGGTTTCCAACCCCCCGACAGTTCCAACTAAGGATTTTCATTGCTCTTGGTGGGGTTGGTCACCAGCCACCACCTTAAAAGGTGAAACGTGTTCTAACAGCCTCCTTTTGACCATTTTAGCTGGCCTTTATTCCACATTTTCTCCATCTATGCCCTTGTGCCTCTTTCGTTTGCTCTTAAACCTTCCCATTCCGTATCCCATAGCGTTATGATTCTTTTTTTCCACAGGGGAGGTAGAAATTGACTCCTCTTCCCCAAACATTTCCTTTCCTTTCTATCCCAACTGCCCACCTTCCCCCCTCGAGTTCGTCTGGCTCTCCTCTTTGTCAGCATTCATTTGAGCCTTTGGCTTCACTAGTTCTACCCCATTTATTCTCATGCCTCTGTCTTGGGTTGGGTTCACTAACAGTGCCCTCATCTAGCTACCATACTGTAGGTTTGACTCATTCAGTACGGACCCCTTGTTATATTTACAAGTCTTGCTCGAATGTCCTATCAACCCATAATCATAGTAAAAATTCGGAAGCCTTTCATACTTTATCACCCCTGTCACTTCCGTCCCTTCTCTGTCCAGTAATTTAACCACTCCCCTTAAGGGTTTTAAGACATTTATCTTAATCGCCACCAGTTCACCCAAGGCATCTCCAACATCCAGAGCTGTCTGGCGGTCCATACGCTCTAGAGGGATATTGTAAATCCTTAACCAAAAGGGCAACCACCAAAACTGGTACGAATCTATGTCCTTTCCTTCCTCAAACGGTAGCATTGAGAATAAACACCTATCAAACAACCAAGGCGTGAGGTTTAAGATGCGACTGTAGTCCTCTTGATACTCGAACTTATCAATTACCACCCCTTCCTTTAACGCGACAAAATCCACCTCTTCTTTTGTATACCACAGCGACTTGAAGACCCTATACATGGTCTCCTTATTCGAAGCCTCTGTCGCCATAATCTTGTCGACTACCCATGATTCGAAACTGCACACACTGTGAACATCATTTTTGCTAATAACTTGGGTAGATTCTTCTTTTGAAAATTTCAGCCTCTCCAGGAGGTCATTAATCTCCTTCGATCTTTCCTCTATGGGCTGAAAAACTGCCAAAACAAGCAAAAGAAATCGGGAGGAGAGATGCACCTTAAAAACCCAAACAACCCTCAATTCAGAGTGAAAAGAAACCAAAGGCGAAGACACAACACAACAGCACATATAACAATAGGCACCAAAGAACTCCAGTAAAATAAAAGAAACAAAAAGACCAAACCCCAAAACCAAGATTTCCAAACTATCACAGAACGAGATACACAAGGAAAATTAGAAAAACCGAGGAAAAAACTTTCCAAACAGAAAAATGCAAAGACAAGAAAACAAAATGAAAACAAAAACAACCCAGAAACTCTTGCTCTTTACCTAGTCAAGAGCCGAAACAGAGGACAAACCCTTACATGCAAGAAAACATGCAAATACGTAAAGAAAAAATATAAAGAACCTAAAAGCAAGCAAAACAGCGTTAGAGAGGTGTACGAAAAGGAGAAAATTAAATAAACTTAATGAAACCACCTTGAGGGCCACATAAGCTACCAAGCTAACCCCAAGAAAACGACGTCAAAGACATGCAAAACCATGCAAAACAATTAAAAACCACGTGAAAAAACCCAAACCCCAACAGGTAAAAAAAAAAGTAAAAAAAAGTAAAAGAAAACATCGAGAACACCACAAGAATCGACTGACAAGCCCTACATGAAAACATCTTGTCCAGCGATCAATCACCGTCAGACGCTAATCGCAATCAGTACAAACGTACCAACACCACTGAAAGAGCAAAAAATCAATGAAAAAAGAAAACACACCAACAATACAACACAATCAAACCCTCATTACTGCCATAATATTCAAGGCAAATAAGGTAGACACACAAACAAAAAATCAAGGCCATTCTGTCATTCATATTACTGAAATAGAGACACTTTTTTTAGTTCGGTGCTTCACACAACAATGGCCCAAGTCACTGATAGTGCTCGACGCTCCGGCACATTTGAGGCACTAAGGTGTCGGTGGTGCCTAATGACCCCACACCACAGGATAGCCTACATTGCTGGTGGTGTACAAGGCTACCCCACGACCAAGGGCCCAAGGTACCAGAGGCTCTTGTTACAAAAGGGGAGGGATCCAGACGATTCATTCATTGGGTACTAAACATGTAACAATATTCAAATTCCAGCTTTTGGATAAGGGAGGGACTCATTGAATCCTTTTTTACATCCCAGGATGCCTCGCTGGAATGGCTCGACGGAGCACCGCTAACCTAATCGACGGTAGGGGGCACCGATGTTCGGGCAAGCGATGGGCGTAGGCAGTGCCCCAGATAACCCATGGTCGCTCAAGATCTCTTCCCCATAAAAAGCTAAAAGAACTTTACAGAATTGCTACCAACAGACATTCTTTTTTTCTTTTTTTGATAAAAAGACCCAAAAAGGTCAAACATAATTAATGGAATCACCAGTTACAACATCATGGATTTCCTTAGGATAATTCATACCAAAAGTCCAAATACAAGAATTAGTAATAGATTTTTTGCAAATAAAATCTACCTCCTTATTACAAACTACAGTTGTCCCAAATTACATTAGTTGAATTCAAGTTATCCATGATTTTATAAATCTCGATAGCCCATAATAGTGATGTCCTTTCCATAATTCTTCACCCTATTCACTAGGCTGGCCCAGTCTGTCTCAAAAATAGCTTTTGTAATATTAAGAGAACACGCAATTTTCAAACTTTCTTCAAATGCATAAAGTGTAGAAATTGTTCATCACATTATATCAAAAGCTTACAAACTATTTATAGGCTATAGTCTACCCTTTAAAAAAAACTGAAAATATTAATAGCAACAATGACTCTTGACCTTTCATTCTCCTAAAAGAAAAAACTACTAATTTAAACCCATTAAAAACAACATAACTCTTGACCTTTCATGACTCTTGACCTTTCATATAACATAACTCTTGATATTTTATTTAAGTTTATTCAACAAAACTCCCCTGTAAACTTAAATGCTTCTGCCATCCTTCGTGCCGATTAATTTCTTGTAGTTGTCAAAGAGTACCATCGGTAGCGATTTTGGGAAGATATCCACGACTTGGTCCAGACTTGCCACATGCACTAATTTCACACTTCCTTCCTTTACATGATCTCGGATGAAATGAAAACGAATGTCAATGTGTTTGCTTCTCTCATGATTCACTGGGTTCTTTGCCAACTCAATCGCTGATTTATTGTCAACTCGTATCTCAGTTGCACCGAGTTGTTGTTGCTCCAACTCTCCCAACAAATTTCTTAGCCATATAGCATGACACACACACCAAGATGCTGCCACATATTCAGCTTCACATGTCGATAGTGTCATGATTGGTTGCTTCTTTGAAAGCCAAGCAAATGTTGTGTTACCCATAAAGAACACATATCTCGATGTATTTTTCCGATCATCTAAGTCTCTGCACCAATCACTGTCGGAATATCCAATCAACTTGTAATCTTCCATATTTGAATAGAATAACCAGAGTGACACCGTTCCTTGAATGTACCGCAGGATTCGCTTTAAAGCCTTCCAATGTGAATAAACCGACTCCTCCATAAACCAACTTATAATGCCAACACTTAGCGAAATGTCAGGCCTTGTGCAAGTGAGATAGCGAAGGCTTCCCACCAAACTTCGGTATTTACTTGCGTCGACTCGTTCTCCTCCATCGAATTTCGAGAGTTTTACTCCTGGTTCCATTGGTGTTGATACCGGGTTGCAATGTGTCATATTGTACTTCTTCAAAATTTCCTTTGCATATGCCTCCTGTGACACAAAAATACCTGTCTTTTCTTGTCAAACCTCCAAACCAAGGAAAAACTTCTTTAAACCCAAATTTGTCATCTCGAATTCTTGTGTCATTTTGCTTTTAAAATCTAGTATCATCTCACCATTGTTCCTCATAAAAATGAGGTCATCGACATAAAGAGCAACAAATAACATATTACCTCCATTCTTCTTCACGTAGAGGGCATGTTCATAAGGACATTGTTTGAACCCGTTCTCCTTGAAGTATGTATCGATACGAGTATTCCATGCCCGCGTTGCTTGCTTCAACCAGTAAAGTGCCTTCTTCAATTTTAGCACATTCTTCTCCTCTCCATTTTTTATGTACCCGGGTGGTTGTTCGATGTAGACTTCTTCTTCGAGCACACCATTCAAGAATGCTGACTTGACATCCATTTGAAATATCAGCCATTTAAATTGTGCCGCTTGTGCAATGAGCAATCGAATTGTCTTTATTCTTACAACGGGAGCAAATACCTCGTCATAATCGATCCACTCCTTTTGCTTATATCCCTTTGCAACAAGTCACGCCTTGTACCGTTCTAACTCGTCTTGAGCATTCATCTTTCTTTTGAACACCCACTTTACACTATTGGGTTGACTTCCTTTCGGAAATTTCGTTAACTCCCATGTGTTGTTGCGGTCAATTGCTTTAATCTCCTCATCCATAGTAGTTTGCCACTTCTTGTCTCGCACCGCTTCTTCAAAACTTATATTCTTGGAATCTGCCAAAAGACATACAATATGTACCTCATTTGTTGAATCATACAAATCTTGCAAACTTCGCATTTTTGGTTATTGCGGTTCATCTTCATCATCAGTAGTTTCAGGATTTGTCGGTATGATTGTTGATGTAGCGATTGATGATCCTCCATCTTTGATGATAACCTCCGTTGAGTTATTCCAATCCCACTTGCTTGCTTCATTAAATCGTACATCACGACTTACCATAACCTTCTTACTTATCGGGTCGAATAGCTTGTATCCTTATGTTTTCTCATCATACCCAATAAAAATAAAACTTTTTCTTTTTATCTTTAAGCTTAGTTCTTTGTTGATCCGGTACATGTGCATAGGCCTCACTACCGAATACTTTGAGATGAGAAACTGATGGTTTTTTTCCGCTCCAAGCGTCTTGTGGTGTTTGATCATCCAACTTCACATGTGGACATCGATTTTGCACATAGATGGCACACTGCACCGGTTCCGCCCAAAATTCTTTTGGCATCTTTTTGCTGTTGAGCATTGATCGAACCATGTCGAGAACAGTCCGGTTCTTCCTCTCGGCCACACCATTTTGTTGGGGAGAGTATGGTGCGGTTAGGAATCGTCTTATGCCTTGCTCCTCACAATACTCCATGAAAGTTGTCGAAGTATACTCGCCACCTCTATCAGATCGTACAGATTTGATGTGTCTACCAATTGCTTTTTCCACCATCACTTTGAACTTCTTGAACACCTCGAATGCCTCGAATTTTTCATTAAGAAAATAAACCCAAGTTTTTCGTGAGAAATCATCAATAAAAGAAATGAAATACCTTTTACCGCTAAAAGATTCGGGGGTGACTGGTCCACATATGTCGATATGAATCAATTCGAGAAGTTGCTTAGCCCGATATTCTGCCTTCTTTTGAAATGAAATTCTCGCATACTTGCCAAGCACACATTCTTCACAAAATTTTCCCTCATAGTCCATATCTGGTAGCCAATGCACCATATTCTTCTTCGCCAACTCGTTTACACCACCATAATGTAGATGGCCAAAACGGAGATGCCACAGCAACGCCTTGTCTTCAACATCGACTCGCAAACAATTTCCTCGAACGCTTTTCAAATTCAACTTGAACATACAATTTCTCACCATTTCAACTAGAGCGACCAAACGCCCTTCCTTATCTTTCAAGTGTAACACCCGATCTTTCATAAATACCGAATAACCTTTTTCCATGAGTTCCCCATACTCAAAATGTTACTCTTGAAGTCTGGTACGTAATACACATCTTGGATTGACCCAACTAACCCATCCTATTGTAAATAACAAGCGGTACCTTGGCCTTTTACCTCAACCTTCGACGCATCTCCAAATGACACATGTCCCGTTTCAACCTTTTGCATCTCTTTGAATAGGTGCTTGAGCCCGCACATATGGTTGCTTGCACCCATGTCAAGGTACCACACTATGTTGTTGTTGGTGTTGACTTCATTGTGTGCCATCAAGAGAAAACCTTCTTTTGCCTCATCATTTTCCGTGGTTAGGTTGGTTGTCTCTTCCACCTTTTTTGAGACGCAACATTCTTTCGCAAAATGTCCCGCCTTACCACAATTGTAACACTTATCAGAGTTATAATCCTTTACATAGTGACCATATTTGCCACACTTGTATCACTCAACATTGGAATAATTCGACCATCCGCCTCTTCCACGACCACGTCTTCTTTCACACCAATTTTGTTGGTTTGAATGCTCATTCTCCTCATAATTCCCTTCTTGACCTTGGCCTTTTCCACCACTACCATTTCCTCGATCTCCACGACCACGACCTCTACCTCAAAAGCTTTGAGAATAGAGAACTTTTTCGTCTTTATTGATGCCTTGGTTTGAAGTGCTTGCTTGAGTGTCTCATCTTTCTTCTTCTTCTTACGTTGTTCATGTGCCTCGAGAGAACCGGTGAGTTCATCGACTGTGAGTGTTGCTAGATCCTTTGACTATTCTATGGTACATAGACATTCTCGAAACTATCAGTTAATAATCTCAAAATCTTCTACACAACTCGTGCATCGGTTAACGTTTCTCCGTTTTAGTTGAGTTGGTTCACCACGGTTTGAACACGCATGATGTAGTCAGAGACACCTTCTGATTACAAGAATAAAGAAGGGACTCTAGTATTTGAAGAACCCAGATATAAAACAAGACTAGTTGCAAAAGGTTACAGTCAAATTCCAGGTGTAGACTTCACAAATGTGTTTTCTCCTATTGTGAAGCATAGTTTGATTCGAGTTTTTCTTGGTATTGTGGTCATGTATGATTTGGAGCTTGAGTATTTAGATGTAAAAATAGTGTTCTTGCATGGAGAACTTCAAGAAGATATCTACATGCAACAACCAGAGGGTTTTATAGTCTCAGAAAACTAGGAATATGTTTGCTTGCTAAAAAAGTCCCTTTATGGTCTGAAATAGTCACCAAGGCAGTCGTACAAGAGGTTTGATTTATTTATAACTACTCATGATTTCAAAAGAAGCAGCTTTGATAGTTGTGTTTATTTTAAGAAAAGCAGTTATGGTTCTTTTGTATATCTACTCCTTTATGTTGACGACATGTTGATAGCAGTCAAAGATAAAGGAGAGATAAGAAAGGTTAAACCCTAACTTAGTGAAGAATTTAATATGAAAGATTTGGGAGCTAAAAAGAAGATACTTGGATGGAGATTCTCATAGATAGAAAAACATGTAAATTGTACCTAATCCAGAAAGGGTACATTGAGAAAGTTCTTTGCAAGTTTAATATGCAGAGTGCCAAGCCTGTTAGTACTCCATTAGCGGCCCACTTTAGACTTTCATGAGCTTTGTCTCCAATTCTCATAGTTCACCTTTGTTAGTCGAGTCAATGACACATTACAAGTCACACTCTCCATAGCTCAGATACCAAATTGTAGAAATTGTTCATCACATTATATCAAAAGCTTACAAACTATTTATAGGCTATAGTCTACCCTTTAAAAAAATTGAGAATATTAATATATAATAATAGCACCAATGACTCTTGACCTTTCATTCTCCTAAAAGAAAAAACTACTAATTTAAACCCATTAAAAACAACATAACTCTTGACATTTCATGACTCTTGACCTTTCATATAACATAACTCTTGATATTTTATTTAAGTTTATTCAACATAAAGCTCCGCCCATTTAGCTGACAAAACTTCATCTTTGAAGCCTCTACCCCCACCAAGGACGAAACCATCATCAGCACAAACAATCACACCATAACCTGTTTTATTATTAGTGACAGTAGCATCGAAATTTCTTTTTGCAAAACCGCAGGGTGCCTTTTCCCAATTTTTGCAAGCAGGGATAACAAGAAGCAAAGGTTTATTAACCAAGTTGTGGATTCGGAAGTCCTAGCAAAGGGTTTTGGCTCTATCCCAGATGACTTTCGCTTCTTCCTTCTTGTCCCAAAAAACAAAGTTGTTGCGATTGTTCCAACTATTACACAACGTAATAATAAAGTCGACAGCAGCATTCTTGTCCAACACACGCATGACATCCTCAATCCAATCAATGCAGCAAGAGTAATCCCTTACAAGAAGCTTGTTATCAAGACCACCACCTATAATAAGAATGGTTCGAGCATTTGGACAGTCTTTGAGGGCGTGGATGAGGGTTTCTACACTCGTACCGCACCTAGGGAAATCCATTCTAAAGTTTTGACGAATAGAGGCAATTTTTGCATTCGTAGGAAGGATCTCATGTCCCACACGCCAAGTGAAGACACAAATTTTTGGGAAGGTTTTGAGCTTCCATATTGTTTTCTAGAAGAATCTGTGAGGGTCGAACCCCACCTACTTGAGAAGGAGCCAAGAGTATGCAGACTTGGAAGTGTAGAAACTGTGAGGGTTGTAAAACCATCATTCTGTCGCTCGGGCCATTAGAAACAATTGGTAAATTGCATATTTGGTCCCCCATAAAATTTCTATATAACTCACTCACCCTATCTTTGTTCTAGCTTCTTTGATTGTCAATCCATAAGTCATTCACCTTTCTTTCATGAAAAGTCAGTCTAGTCAGGTACAGTGAGTCATCGTTTAAACCTTCAAAGCCCCAGTTACCTTAGAGAATATCGATGTTGTTTCTGTCACTAACCTGCCAACCAAAACCATTTTCGAGGGCCTTAGCAGCAGCGAGGATACTGGACCAAGTGTAAGACGGTTTGTCAATAGATTTGGGATGGAAAAGGTCGCCACTAGGGAAATACTTCGAACTAAGCACTTGATAGCACAATGTATCTTTATAGGTGAGGATTCTCCAAACTTGTCTACCAAGGAGAGCCAAGTTAAAGAGTTGAAGATCACGAAAGCCAAGACCTCTCATTCCCTTGGGATGGCAAACTCTTTCCCATGCAAACATTGACCAATCCCTACCTTTCTCTTTGCTAGCCCACCACATACGGCATATCTTGGATTGCATGTCTTCCAAAACACCCTTAGGAGCAAGGAAAACCAAAATTGCATAAGTTGGGAGTTATTGTAAGATAGCCTTAATGAAAATATCTTTACCGCTATAGGATAGGAGCCTCTTTGACTAGCTATTAATCCTGCAAGAGAAGCGGTTAATAATGGCATGAAAAGCCAAAGACTTCATTTTAACAACAAGGAGGGGTAAGCCAAGATAGTTATCCAACTTGTCGACAACTCTCATCCTAAGTAAGTCACCATAATGTTGACGTTGGACCATAGGAGTATTCGGACTAAAGAATACAATTGATTTGTCAAGGTTTATTTTCTGACCTGATACTTGTTCAAACTCCCTAATAATATTCAAGAAGGCATTGACTTCACTTTTTTTGTTCCTAACAAAGAGAAAGGCAACCTCGACGAAGAACAAATGATTAATATGAGGGTCATTTTGGCTAGCCTGAATGCCCCTAATAATATTAATGCTTTGACCATGTAAAAGCATTCTAGTAAATGCCTCCATACAAAAATTTAAAAAAAAAAGATAAAGGGAGATGGGGTCACCTTGTCGAAGACCCCTTTCGGGAACAATAACCTCTGAGAGTACCATATTACACTTAACCACGTATCTCATCGATTGAATACACCGCATAATCTTATCAACCCAAGCATAGTCAAAACCAAACTTCTTCATGACTTCCTCAAGAAAATTTTACTCAACGTGGTCATAAGCCTTACTCATGTCGAGCTTTATGACAAAGCCTTTTATTAGGGCCATTCTTCGATATATAAAGGTAGTGCATCAACTCGTGGCCGATAATAATATTATTGTGAATCATACGGTCCTAGATGAACGCGCTTTGGTTCTGGCTAATGCAAAAGGGAAGGGTAGCTTTGAGTCGACCAGCAAGGATGATAATAGGATGAAAGTTAGACATAACATTAGGATCCTTAATCTTAGGAATAAGGATGATCATCGTATCATTTAATCAAGAAATGTACTTGTTTCCATTCAACACATCATGATAAAAATTAAGAACCTCTTTACCCACCACCTCCCAGTTCTCTTTAAAGAAAGGCCATCAATCACATGAGCTTTGCGAGGGCCCATCTGCTTAAAGGCTTCAAGAATCTCACCGTCCGTAAAGTCCCTAGCTAGCATATTGTTAATAACCAGGGTGATGTTCTTCTGTATGTAACTCAAGTTAAGCTCACCATGAGGGGAAGCTTCTAGCTTAAACTGGCTATGAAAGCACTCCCACACGACCATACAAATATCGTTAGTATCATTCGTCCAAGTACCATTTAAATCCTTGAGTCTATCAATTTTGTTTTTCTTCAATCTACTAGTGGCACGAACATGAAAAAAATGTATGTTTCTATCCCCTTCTTTGAGCCACTTATTGCGCGATCTCTAAGTCCAGTAACACACCTCTTTTGCATAAAGGTGTCCAAGCTTAAGTTGGGTAGCTTTCAACATCTTTGCACTATTATCCCAATGAGGACCATCAATAATCTTGTCAATCCTTATCACCAACTCACGGATTTGATTTTTCATCCTTTTATAACGACCATGTTGCCACAGGCCAAGCTCCACACCTACTTTCTCAAGCTTCTCGTTAATATTTGTATCATTACTATTCCAAGCTCTCTTACTAATGTCTTTGGAGTCCTTCTCTTTCGCCCAGGATGCTTCATATTTAAAGAAAAGCCTCGGATCTTTAAAGTTCCTCTCTAGGTTTGCGCCCCAATGTATCCATCACAATCGCATCATGGTCAGAGTTTGTTTGTCTAACCACTGTAGTTGCAAGAAAAGGGAATTTATCAATAGCGTTAGCAGAAATAAGGAACCTATCCAACATCTCTTTGACCATGTTATTCCTATCACGATTATTGACCCACGTGAACCAGTCTTTGTTAGTTTTTATGTCAACGAGAGACAACTCCTCTATAACATCTTTAAAATCCTCCATGGTTACCCTAGGTTTCCTCCACCCCCCCTCCTTTTCAGTATCGCTTATGATGGCATTAAAATAACCACCCACAACCCAATCCTCTCTATCCGAGCTGCCTACAATTCTTAGGATATCCTAAGATCGTTCTCTCAAGTTTGGATCCGCATGGCCATAGAAACCAGTGAACCTAGTGTTGTTATGGTTCTCCATTCGAACAAGCAAATCCATTTGGTGTTTGAAATATTTTTGTATAGACACATCGACCCCATCTTTCCACAGTATCGCTAACCCTCCACTTCGACCTTCCGAGTTCACAACTAAGGAACCAGCTATCCTGCAAATATTACGAATATAAGAGAAGTTATTAGAGTGCATTTTTATTTCGCATAAGAAGACAATGTCAGGGTTATTATCAACGATAAGTTGTTTAAGTTCCCGAACTATTGCAGGGTTCCCAAGCCCGCGGCAGTTCCAACAAAGAAGCTTCATTGTTCTTGGCGGGACTGGTCTTCAACCACCTCCTTGCAATGTGAAAGACAATCTGCTAACTTTCTTCGAACTTGTCTAGTAGGACTCTCCTCGTTATTTTCCCCATTACTTCCTTTCATTCTTTTTCTTTTGCATTTCATTTTACCCATTCCATCCCTTGTTGTTTTCGTTAGTCGTTTCTCCATGGGTGAGTAGGATTCAAACTCCTCTTCCACAACTCTGGCTTTGTCTTTTCCTTTTGGCATTGTGAGATCATTTTCTTCCCCATTCCCTGTTGAATAAAACTTAAATGAAATAGAGTTATGTTATATGAAAGTTCAAGAGTTATGTTGTTTTTTAATGGGTTTAAATTAATAGTTTTTTTTCTTTTAGGAGAATGAAAGGTCAAGAGTCATTGGTGCTATTATTATATATTAGTATTTTCAGTTTTTCTGTTGTTTTAAAGGGTAGACTATAGCTTATTTATAGTTTGTAAGCTTTTGATATTATGAAATTAACAATTTCTACAATTTGGTATCAGAGCTATGGAGAGTGTGACTAGTAATATGTCATTGCCTCGACTAACAAAGGTGAATTATGAGAATTGGAGCATCCAAATGAAAGCTATGCTCGGGTCTCAAGATGGTTGGGAGGTGGTCCAAGAAGGTTTCATAGAATCGACAACTACTGCGGGATATACGACGGCTCAAAATAAGGCGTTGAAAGAAATGCGATCAAAAGATAAGGCGGCATTGTACATGTTATTCCGAGTTGTTGACGAGTCGGGCTTTGAGAAGATTGCAAGTGCAATAACTTCAAAAGAAGCGTGGGACATTTTAGCAAAGGTGTACAAAGCAGCCGACTGAGTTAAACAAGTCCGCCTTCAAACTCTTTGTGGCGAGCTGGAAGGCATGAAGATGAAGGCATCGAAAGGTGTCTCCGACTACATCACGCGTGTTCAAACCGTGGTGAACCAACTCAAACGAAACGGAGAAACGTTAACTGATGCACGAGTTGTGGAGAAGATTTTGAGATCATTAACTGACAGTTTCGAAAATGTCGTATATGCCATAGAAGAGTCAAAGGATCTAGCAACGCTCACAGTCGATGAACTCACCGGTTCTCTCGAGGCACATGAACAACGTAAGAAGAAGAAGAAGAAGAAAGAGGAGACATTCGAGTAAGCACTTCAAACCAAGGAATCAATCAAAGACGAAAAAGTTCTCTATTTTTAAAGCTTTTGAGGTAGAGGTCGTGGTCGTGGAGATTAAGGAAATGGTCATGGTGGAAGAGGCCGAGGTCAAGAAGGGAATTATGAGGAGAAGGAGCATTCAAACCAGCAAAATTGGCGTGGAAGAAGACGTGGTCGTGGAAGAGGCGGATGGTCGAATTATTCCAATGTCGAGTGCTACAAGTGTGGCAAATATGGTCACTATGCGAAAGATTGTAACTCTGATAAGTGTTACAATTGTGGTAAGGCAAGACATTTCGTGAAAGAATGTCGCGTCTCAAAAAAGATGGAAGAGACAACCAACCTAACCACAGAAAATGAAGAGGCAAAAGAAGGTTTTCTCTTGATGGCATACAATGAAGTCAACACCAACAACAACATGGTGTGGTACCTTGACACGGGTGCAAGCAACCATATGTGCGGGCTCAAGCACCTATTCAAAGAAATGCAAAATGTTGAAACGGGACATGTGACATTTGGAGATGCGTCGAAGGTTGAGGTAAAATGCCAAGGTACCATTTGTTATTTACAACAGGATGGGTTAGTTGGGTCAATCCAAGATGTGTATCACGTATCAGACCTCAAGAGCAACATTTTGAGTATGAGGCAACTCATGGAAAAAGGTTATTCAGTATTTATGAAAGATCGGGTGTTACACTTGAAAGATAAGGAAGGGCATTTGGTCACTCTAGTTGAAATGGAGAGAAATTGTATGTTCAAGTTGAATTTGAAAAGCATTCGAGGAAAATGTTTGCGAGTCGATGTTGAAGACAAGGTGTCACTGTGGCATCTCTGTTTTGGCCATCTACATTATGGTGGTCTAAACGAGTTGGCGAAGAAGAACATGGTGCATGGGCTACCAGATATGGACTATGAGGGAAAATTTTGTAAAGAATGTGTACTTGGCAAGCATGCGAGAATTTCATTTCAAAAGAAGGCAGAATATCGGGATAAGCAACTTCTCAAATTGATTCATACCGACATATGTGGACCAATCACCCATGAATCTTTTAGCGGTAAAAGGTATTTCATTTCTTTTATCGATGATTTCTCATGAAAAACTTGGGTTTATTTTCTTAAAGAAAAATCTGAGGCATTCGAGGTGTTCAAGAAGTTCAAAGTGATGGTGGAAAAAGCAACTGGTAGACACATCAAATCTATACGATCTGATAGAGGTGGCGAGTATACTTTGACAGCTTTCATGGAGTATTGTGAGGAGCAAGGCATAAGATGATTCCTAACCGCACCGTACTCACCCCAACAAAATGGTGTGGCCGAGAGGAAGAATCGGACTGTTCTTGACATAGTTCGATCAATGCTCAAGATCAAGAAGATGCCGAAAGAATTTTGGGCGAAGCTGTAAAATGTGTCATCTATGTGCAAAATCGATGTCCACATGTGAAGTTGGATGATCAAACACCACAAGAGGCTTGGAGCAGAAAAAAACCATCTGTTTCTCATCTCAAAGTATTCGGTAGTGAGGCCTATGCACATGTACCAGATCAACGAAGAACGAAGCTCAAAGACAAAAGCAAAAGGTTTATTTTTATTGGGTATGATGAGAAAACAAAAGGATACAAGCTGCTCGACCCGATAAGTAAGAAGGTTGTGGTAAGTCGTGATGTACGATTTAATGAAGCAATCGAGTGGGATTGGAATAACTCAACGGAGGTTATCATCAAAGATGGAGGATCATCAATCGGTACACCAACAATCATACCGACAAATCCTGAAATTACCGATGATGAAGATGAACCGCAACAACCAAAAATGCGAAGTTTGCAAGATTTGTACGATTCAACAAATGAGGTACATATTGTATGTCTTTTGGCAGATTTTGAGAATGTAAGTTTTGAAGAGGCGGTGCGAGACAAGAAGTGGCAAACTGCTATGGATGAGGAGATTAAAGCAATTGACCGCAACAACACATGGGAGTTAACGGGATTATCGAAAGGAAGTCAGCCCATTGGTGTGAAGTGGGTGTTTAAAAGAAATATCAATGCTCAAGGCGAGTTAGAACGGTACAAGGCGCGACTTGTTGCAAAGGGTATAAGCAAAATAAGGGGATCGATTATGATGAGGTATTTGCTCCCGTTGTAAGAATAGAGACAATCCAGTTGCTCATTGCACAAGCGGCACAATTTAAATGGCCGATATTTCAAATGGATGTCAAGTCGGCATTCTTGAATGGTGTGCTGGAAGAAGAAGCCTACATCGAACAACCACCCGGGTACATAAAAAATAGAGAAGAGAAAAAGGTGCTAAAATTGAAGAAGGCACTTTACGGGTTGAAGCAAGCACCGTGGGCATGGAATACTCGTATTGATACATACTTCAAGGAGAATGGGTTCAAACAATGTCCCTATGAACATGCCCTCTACGTGAAGAAGAATGGAGGTAATATGTTATTTGTTGCTCTTTATGTCGATGACCTCATTTTTATGGGGAACAATGGTGAGATGATACTAGATTTTAAGAACAAAATGACACAAGAATTCGAGATGACAGATTTGGTTTTAATGAAGTTTTTCCTTGGTTTGGAGGTTAGACAAGAAAAGACAGGTATTTTTGTGTCACAAGAGGCATATGCAAAGGAAATTTTGAAGAAGTACAGTATGGCACATTGCAACCCGGTATCAACACCAATGGAGCCAGGTGTAAAACTCTTGAAATTCGATGGAGGAGAACGAGTCGGCGCAAGTAAATACCAAAGTTTGGTGGTAAACCTTCGCTATCTCACTTGCACAAGGCCTGACATTTTGCTAAGTGTTGGCATTATAAGTCGGTTCATAGAGGAGCCGGTTTATTCACATTGGAAGGCTTTAAAGCGAATCCTACGGTACATTCAAGGACCGGTGTCACTCGAGTTATTCTATTCAAATATGGAAGATTACAAGTTGATTGGGTATTCCGGCAGTGATTGGTGAGGAGACTTAGATGATCGGAAAAGTACATCGGGATATGTGTTCTTTATGGGTAACACAGCATTTGCTTGGCTTTCAAGGAAGCAACCAATCGTGACACTATCGACATGTGAGCTGAATATGTGGCAGCATCTTAGTGTGTGTGTCATGCTATATGGCTCAGAAATTTGTTGGGTGAGTTGGAGCAACAACAACTCGGTGCAACTGAGATACGAGTTGACAATAAATCAATGATTAAGTTGGCAAAGAACTCAGTGAATCATGAGAGAAGCAAACACATTGACATTCGTTTTCATTTCATCCGAGATCATGTAAAGGAAGGAAGTGTGAAATTAGTGCATGTGGCAAGTCGGGACCAAGTCACGGATATCTTCACAAAATTGCTACCGATGGTACTCTTCGACAACTACAAAACTGCTACAGGGGAGTTTTGTTGAATAAACTTAAATGAAATAGAGTTATGTTATATGAAAGGTCAAGAGTTATGAAAGGTCAAGAGTTATGTTGTTTTTTAATAGGTTTAAATTAGTAGTTTTTTCTTTTAGGAGAATGAAAGGTCAAGAGTCATTGGTGCTATTATTATATATTAATATTTTCAGTTTTTTTGTTGTTTTAAAGGGTAGACTATAGCCTATAAATAGTTGGTAAGCTTGTGATGTTATGAAATGAACAATTTCTACATTCCTATCCTTATTACCATTGGTCTCTTCCCTAGCGTTTATCTTCTTTTCCAGGATTTCGATCCCATTTCTCCGGTTACATCTAGCTTGGGTTGACCCTCCTAACTGAGGTCTAAGCCAACTCCCATATTGGAAGTTGAGATTGTTCATTTCAAGGTGCTCTTCTTTTCTATTACATTTTTAAGTAGTGTGTCCAATAAGGCCGCATATGTAACAGAAAGCAGGTAGCCTTTCATATTTGATTGCACAGACAGTCTCGGTGCCTTACTGCCAACTAAATGGACCACCCTTCGAAGGGGTCTTAGCACATCTATCTTAACCCTAATTCTGATGTACTCAGTCCACCTCCCATTTTTATCATGCCAGTCAATAGCTACAACCTCCCCAATCGCCTTTCCCACGTCGATGGCCACCTCTCTATCCATTTGCTCAAAGGGGATATTATAAATCCTGATCCAAAAAGGCGTGATATTAAACTCATAGTCGTCCATTTCCTGACCCTTAACAAAAGGAAACAACAGAAACAGACTTTGATCAAAAAGCCATGGGGTCAAGTTTAGCATTCTCGTTCGATCTTCGATGTTCCCGAATTTAACAAGTATCGTTCCATCGTTTAAAGCTACAAATTTAACTTCTTCCTCTGTGAACCATAAGGATTTAAGGACATGATACATAGCTTCTCTGTTGACTTTTTCACCAGACATAATCTTACCAACAGCCCAGGCCTCGTACCCCTGCATATTTGTTGACTTCTTATTCGTGCTGATAACACTTTTTTATTCTTCTTCGGAGAGATTTAGTCTTTCCAACAACTCATTTATATCCTCGGCCATTCTTGAGGTCATAGATGCACTCGAACAAGGAGAAAATACTTTCGCCAAAATCCCAAGTAGACACAGATCCTTCACTGTGATTAAAATAAAAGACAAACTACAAAACCACGAAAATTAAAAGAAACAACAAGAAATTCCAAGAAAACGAAAACAAGAAAAACAAACGAATAAAATGATAACTGAAACAGCAAGAAAGCACCTGTAAAAGTGAAAACCTAAGAACCAAAGGAGGGAAGACGTCGCACAAAAAAGAAATAAGAAAAAACGCACAAACCTACGTTGTGACTCACATGACCAAAACCACAAAGAAGAAATGCACAGGAGCTCTAAGAGAAAAAAGAGTTTAAGCGACCAGACAGAAAATTCATTTATCCATAATAAAGAGAAAGAGAAAAGAAAATAACAGGAAAGCTACCAAGAAACCCTAAAAAGTAAAAGCTACGTACCAAAAAAGATAAAGACCTAAAGCTATGATAAGAAAATACATCTTACTAAACGCAAATTATAGAAAATACGATAAAACTCATGCATGCGATAAAACTCATAGGGAAAGTCAATGTACCTGGTTGCGCAGCATGCAAAAAACAGAAACCAAGCAAGAACAAGTAAAATTCATGCAAGAAAATGTAAACAGCAGGAGAAGAGAACAAATATAGAGAAAAGATGACAAAACATCGTATCATCAAAAAAAAAACTACCATCAAATCCCCAGCGCACCCCCACCGCAAAATGGACGCTGCTTCTCCTTCCACGTAGGAACCACCGTACAAGTCTCGAAGAACTCACAAATGACAGCCTTGGGAAACCCCACTAAGCAGGGACACAAAAACAACACCCATACCGCCCAATTATTCTAAAGAAGAACAAAACCGTTTTTTTTTCAAAATTTACCGAAATGGGCCGATTTTTTTATTGTTTACCGAAATGGGCCATTTTTTGGGAAATCGCATCCACGTCAGCGCAATATCAGGTTACGTGTCAGGACATCGCGTCTACGTCAGCGCGACCTGCTGACGTACATGGAAATCGCGTCCTTGAGGGAGTGATTTCCTTCCACGTCAGCAGGTCGCGCTGACGTGGACGCGATGTAGGCCGCGCGTGAACAGTACCCCAACGGTCAAAATTTTGACCGTTGCCCCCCCAACGGTCAAAAAAACTATAAATACCCCCCACCCCTTTATTTTTTTTCACAAACAAATCCTATCTAATATTTCCTCTCTAATCCTCTCAATTTCCTTCCAAAATTCATTCAATTTCCTTCCAAAATTCTCTCAAACCCATATTTAATTTCAATTTCCTCTCAATTTCCTTCCAAAATTCTCTCAAATCCATATTTAATTTCAATTTCCCCTCAATTTCATTTTTAAAAATTTTTTTAAAATAATTTTAAATTTTTTTATATTTTCATCAATGGCCGGATCATTAATTTGTCTTGATAGGAATCACATATCGTGGAGCAAATGAAAATGGTATGCATTAAATTTAATTTTTAAATATTATTTAAGATTTTTTTATTTATGTATTTTTAGATAATTATTAATTTATTATTTGTTATAAAAGTCTGAAGATCGGGTATTGGAATGTAATATCCAGAATATGCATGCTCCTCCATCACCGTTAGTAGAGAACTACCTGCGGGAAGCGGGTTTTTGGCACGTGGCGACGGTAGGCCGAGGATGCAAGTTGGACCCGAAACTGATCAGTGCATTGATCGAGAGGTGGAGACCCGAGACGCACACATTCCATCTTCCATGTGGAGAGTGCACTATCACTCTAGAAGATGTTCATCTGCAATTAGGATTGCCGGTGGACGGGCATCCAGTCACCAGGTCTGCCCAATCTAACAATTGGGAGGCGGTGTGCTACGAGCTTTTGGGCGCTATTCCGGATAAAATGGATGGAGGTAAAGTCGAGATGGGCTGGTTACGTGCCACCTTCCCCGATCCGAATGCAAATTCAACCGAAATTGAAAGAATTTGATATGCTCGATCATACATTCTTCAAATAATTGGAGGTTATCTGATGCCCGACACGTCACGGAGCCGTGTACATCTAAGGTGGCTGCTAAAACTCGTTGATTTTAGAGGAGCCGGTGAATTTAGTTGGGGGTCTGCCGTCTTGGCAACATTATATCGGGAGATGTGTGGGGCGACGTGACCGAGGAGACCAAACATCAAAGGTTGCCTGTCACTACTGCAAACATGGACACGGTTTCGCTTTCCATTTCTATGTCCTCGAGTGAACCACCCATATACATTCCCACTCGTAACGAGGTAAATTTCATATTACATTTTGGAATTATTATGTAGATTTTGTAAGAATAAAAGTATGCTAAAAATTTATTTAATTAGGTGGAACCATCCGGCAAGTTATTGTGGATTACCGTCTGAACTTGAAGATATACGGCTTCTATTGAAGCAACGGTCGGAAGCAGAAGTAAGTATTATTGCAAATAGATATTTTCATACATTCGCTAGTCGATTGATATTTAGTATTTAGTATTTAGTATTATGTATATAACTAATATTTCTATCATGTTCATATAGTTTCAATGGACACCATACGAGGATCCGGCAATTCGGGCAGTAATCCCGGAAGAGATTTTACAAAATCCGAACGCTTGGCACGCGAAAGTGGTGTTGATCAACTATGCAACTGTGGAGCCCCACTAGACAGACAGAGTGATATGACAGTTTGGATGTAGACAACTGATTCCTGCGGACCCTAAGGTGTTTGACGATCACTACAAAATCGACCTTCAGCTATTAGGTACAGATTGGCCTAGATACTGGTCCGAGTACACGAAAATGTGGGAAAATCGGCATGAATATCTACCGACTCGGGAACAAATCATCGTTCCGGAGTTAGCATGCGTTCCAGAATACATGCCATGGTTTAGGATACATGGCAAGCCATATTTACTTACGCCAGAGGAGAGGCAACGGCAAATACGTGTCGGAAGGGAAAGGCGCGAGCCTCTAAATCCAAGATGAGAGACTACAAAGGCAGCCCCTCAACGAGGCCCAGACAGTCACCCGGCTCATCATCAGCGGCCATGTAATCACCGTCCCCAACGAGAGCACCGACGCAGTCACTTGACGTAGCAATTCAACAGATGATACCCACGCAACCGCCTTTCCCTATGATACCAGGTGTGTTTCCTAGCCCTTATATTACCCTAACCCTTACATGTATCCTTTTCCGAATCCTATGGCAGGTTGGAGCCAAATGCCCGATTCAGCTCCATTTCTTGTTATGCCGAGCGGACCGCCGATATCTAGGCCAGCGGCGTAGGAGGGATCGCAAGGGGGGCCGTCAGGGAGCTCTCCTTTTTACCACTCGCCACCAACGTATGACTTTCAAACACCGTCGCCGTTCATGATGCAAACACCTCCACATACACTATTCTTTGAAGGTGGATCATCGTCCCAAGTCCGACAACCAGATGTCGAACCCGAAGAACCACAATCACCACCGGAGGAAGAACAACCGCCGCCGAAAGCTAGAGGAATGAGGAATCCAGCGCGTAACCGTCGACGGCCGCCATGTGGAACCGAGTCCCCCGGGCATAGACATTGATTGCCGTATTTAAATTTATTATCTGATGTAATAAAATAAACGTTTATTTAATATAATAAAATAGAAGTTCTATTTGATGTAATAAAAACCCTAATTTGATTAAAAACCCTAACTTAATTAAAAACCCTAACCCTAACCTAATTTAATTAAAAACCCTAACCCTAACATAATTTAATTAAAAACCCTAACTTAATTAAAAACCCTAACCCTAACCCTAACCTAATTTAATTAAAAACCCTAACCCTAACCTAATTTAATTAAAAGCCCTAACTTAATTAAAAACCCTAACCCTAACCTAACTTAATTAAAAACCCTAACTCTAACCTAATTTAATTAAAAACCCTAACTTAATTAAAAACCCTAACCTAACTTAATTAAAAACCTAACCCTAACCTAACTTAATTAAAAACCCTAACCCTAACCTAACTTAATTAAAAACCCTAACTCTAACCTAATTTAATTAAAAACACTAACCCTAACCCTAACCTAATTTAATTAAAAGCCCTAACTTAATTAAAAACCCTAACCCTAACCTAATTTAATTAAAACCCTAACTTAATTAAAAACCCTAACCCTAACCTAACTTAATTAAAAACCCTAACCCTAACCTAATTTTACATAATTTGATAATTTTACTAACCATTAACACAATTGTTGGACTTAATAATTTTACATAATTTGATAATTTTACCTAATTTAATTAAAAAAATTTTGGCTTAATAATTTTACATAATTTTACATAATTTGATAATTTTACATAATGTTAGATTTGGTAAAATGTTTTGACTGGTACTAACAATTAAGAAATTAAAATAATTTGATAATTTTACTAACAATTAATACAATTATCAATTAATAATTGAATAAAATAATTTTTTTTTCTAAAATTACATTTAGCTATTGCGATTAGGGCATGATCGACTTGTATGGCCTGGGTTCCTACACCATCCGCACAACTTCTGTTGACTGGCTGTTTCTCGGATATCCATATTATTCCGTATTCTAGTGGAGCAAGGTCGGCCCTTCGGTTTGCGACGTAATTCTCTATCTGGTAACAGCTTAAAAGGAGCAAGAGATACGGACAGTCACTTATGTTCATCTGGGACCGGTGGGAAAACGTGTCTCCATATGTTGTACATGTTTCCTAATTTCTACACTTCGTCCACATAACTCATCGGATCCAGACAGAGTTTCTGACAAGCTGCAATAACATGAGCGCATGGGTAACGAAGTGCATCAAACTTCCCACAGTCACAAGTCCTGTTTCGCAAGTGTACACGATATTGCCCTCCAACAACACCTTAGTGCGGTCTGTCAAACTCCGTCACGCGAAACCATAAATTGTCTCGATCATGACACACTGTGTGCATGATGTTTGCTCTCGCCTTCGCCTTGTTAATTTCTTGAACTACCTTAATGCACCATACATGGCCACCCTGCATCTGGCCTACATAAGTTGCTGCTCGCTTTAGAAATAGCGCCGCCAAACGGAAATATGTCTCTCGCACAACCGATGTTATCGGTAGATGGCGCGTTCTTTTAAGAACAGAAATGCATTCTGCCAGGTTCGACGTCATATGGCCATATCGTAGGCCTCCGTCGTATGCTTATGCCCACTGTTCGAAACGTATGTTACAAAGGTAGTCCGCCCCTTCTCCGTTTTAAGATCGTAAAATTGCCAACATCTCGGAAAAACGATCTTTATTTATTTCATACCCTGCCAATATAAGATCATAGCAAATATTTTACACCACTTCTACCAATAAAACTAATTCAAATTGACAAACGAAATAATACAGTTATAGACTAAATACCTATGTTGGTCACTTGCCATCGTTCGCTCTTAGATGGATATTGCCTACAGTAGTTCGAAGCAACGTGTCTTAGGCAATATCTATGGTGTGTGCGCTGCCACAAGCTTCCCTCTCGATCAAATGCAGCTAGTATATCGGCGCCCCGATCTGAAATAACACAGATACCAAGTTGGGGGCACACATGCCTCCTTAACCTCGAGAGAAAGAAATCCCAGTCATCAGACGACTCCCCCAGTGTTATTGCAAATGCAATCGAAAGAATTCTCCCACCGCCGTCCTGTGCCACTACAATCAATAGCCGATGAGTATACCTACCGAACATGAAGGTACCGTCAATTTGTACCAACGACTTGCAGTATGGAAATACGTCTCGTCATTGCTTAAAGGTCCAAAATAGGCGTTTGAACACTTGGCATCCACGTAGCAATCGGTCGTTGTAGTACGCATGTTCCGTTTCAAGGTCTGTGATGGCACCTAGGACGTATCTCTCTAGCACCTGACACCACTGCCATATTTCATTATATGAGGCATCCCACCCACTATACATCTTCTCCAACGCCTTCTGCTTAGCTATCCGAGCCTTGCGGTAAGAGGGCGTGTACCCCATTTGGCTACGGATATTGGCAATTATCACCGGCACTAAAGTCCTAGGATCTGCTTTTATCGTGGGCAGTATCAAGCTCGCTAACATAGCTGAATCCATTTTGGGATGATCTTGTTAAACACCTACAGAGGAAGTACATTAAATAATGCAATATTGCAAAATAAAATTATTATTCAGATACATTTAATCCTGTACCTGCAGCACATATATGTGGACCTTTGTACTTTTTTATCTCCCACAACCCTTTCATTTTCCTTAACGAGGTGACGATTTTCCATGAACATGTGCCGTCTTGCACCGCACACTTCGCCTCAAACTTATCAGATTTTGATTTAACGACGTGGTAATTAACGTTATTTTTGATGCTATGCTATTTCAAAGCACCAATAAAACTATCCTAGTTGGTAAACTGATTACCAACTTCAAGTTTACCAAAATCTACCCCCGAACTTGTACGATCACGCAACCTGTGTGGTAGATCTAAAAACTCTAACGCATCATCCGCTAACAGATCGACATTATGCATGTGGGCTGGAGGAGAGTATGCTCTAAATCGTGGATTTTCTTCTTCATCTGAACTCCTTTCAGCATCTTCACCTTTTGTTGAAAATCGGCTCCGGTTCAGAAAATAATCCCACTTCTGCACCATCTGGCCCGAGCTCTCGAGGTGGATCCACATTGGAGTCATCTTCTAACCCACAATCATCTGTAGCGTATGACGTCCCCTCACCGGTTGACATCGTAGGTAGTACGTCATCCCTTCTTTTGAGCATTTGATAACGTCCCCAATTGGATGTAGATTGTCATCCACTAGAACTTGATGCAGTTTCCCAGTACGTATTTCCAGCATCAAATGTTGAGCCACCGACGTACATGTCCCATCCACTGACAGAGTGTCTTGCGGGGGATGTGCATTCAACACCACTACTGAACATGGGTTGTTTCGTATTTTGTAACCCGCTAACTGAGTGTCGGCCAGGGGTCGTGTATACATCTCGAACACTGGACGGAACTACATCAGTTGGTGACGTAAATTGTACATATAACTCAATATAAGTTGCTCCACTAGAAAGATAAGTCTGCACCATTGCCTCCAAGCTACGAGCACATTTTATGTCGAACGAGTAATATGTCACCGGATCAACACAAGAACAAAATCGATACGTGATTGACAGAACTTTCATTGGCGTCGTTCTGAAGATTTTATGCCTAATTCTTTTACGAAGTTCTGTCAAATCTATGTTCTGGTTAAATGACAGTCGCACTGTATTCTCCGACAAAAAACAACACCATTCTCAGTGTGGCAAACCTCACCGTCGTAGTAAATAACAGCACTAATACGTTCACTCATTTTGAAACTATAACTTTCTTAGCCTCTCTAAATTGTTTCTGCTATGACTTATGTATTCTAAGAACATTTTCTGCCTAATTTATAGCCTCAGCCCAAACTTGCTACTGTAGCAAAATCGCGTCCACGAGGGCGCGATTTCACAATTTATTCTCAAATAGTATCCTGGTAGAAGCGATTTTATACTATTTGGTCAGAAACGTCAAAAAAATTATTTCTTACATGACCTACTGTAGCAAAATCGCGTCCACGAGGGCGCGATTTCACAATTTCTTCTCAAATAACATCCTGGTAGAAGCGATTTTATACTATTTGACCAGAAACATCAACTCGAAATAATTTATTCCGGGACCTAAAAACCCTAAAATGCCTGAACCCTAAACCCTAAAAGCCAAAAAAACCAAACGTGAAAAAAACGTCAAAATCGCGCCCCCAGGAACGCGCTACGTGGCAGGACATCACATCCATGTCAGCGTGACCTGCTGACGTGGAAGGAAATCGCTCCCTCAAGGACGCAATTTCCTTCCACCTCAGTAGGTCGCGCTGACGTGGACGCGATATCCTGACACGTACCCTGACATCGTGCTGACGTGGACGCGATTTCCCGGAAAATGGCCCATTCCGGTAAATAATCAAAAAATTGGCCCATTTCGATAAATTTTAAAAAAAAATGGATTTTTTTGGTAAATTGCCCAACAAAGACGGACACCAAAACAAAAAAGAACAAGGAGGAAAATCTTACAAATCTAGGAGCAAATTTTACACGCGTTATCTTGCTACCAGTGGACATTTTAAAAAAAAGAAAGACACAAAGGGTCAAACCTAAATTTTTTGAATCATTCATGACTAACAGATCGACATTATGCATGTGGGCTGGAGGTAAGTATGCTCTGAATCGTGGATTTTCTTCTTCATCTGAACTCCTTTCAACATCTTCACCTTTTGTGAAAATCGGCTCCGGTTCAGAAAATAATCCCACTTCTGCACCATCTGGCCCGAGCTCTCGAGGTGGATCCACATTGGAGTCATCTTCTAACCCACAATCATCTGTAGCGTATGACGTCCCCTCACCGGTTGACATCGTAGGTAGTACGTCATCCCTTCTTTTGGGCATTTGATAACGTCCCCAATTGGATGTAGATTGTCATCCACTAGAACTTGATGCAGTTTCCCAGTACGTATTTCCAGCATCAAATGTTGAGCTACCGACGTACATGTCCCATCCACTGACAGAGTGTCTTGCGGGGGATGTGCATTCAACACCACTACTAAACATGGGTTGTTTCGTATTTTGTAACCCGCTAACTGAGTGTCGGCCAAGGGTTGTGTATACATCTCGAACACTGGACGGAACTACATCAGTTGGTGACGTAAATTGTACATATAACTCAATATAAGTTGCTCCACTAGCAAGATAAGTCTGCACCATTACCTCCAAGCTACGAGCACATTTTATGTCAAACGAGTAATATGTCACCGGATCAACACAAGAACAAAATCGATACGTGATTGACAGAACTTTCATTGGCGTCGTTCTGAAGATTTTATGCCTAATTCTTTTACGAAGTTCTGTCAAATCTATGTTCTGGTTAAATGACAGTCGCACTGTATTCTCCGACAAAAAAACAACACCATTCTCAGTGTGGCAAACCTCACCATCATAGTAAATAACAGCACTAATACGTTCACTCATTTTGAAACTCTAACTTTCTTAGCCTCTCTAAATTGTTTCTGCTATGACTTATGTATTCTAAGAACATTTTCTGCCTAATTTATAGCCTCAGCCCAAACTTGCTACTGTAGCAAAATCGCGTCCACGAGGGCGCGATTTCACAATTTATTCTCAAATAGTATCCTGGTAGAAGCGATTTTATACTATTTGGTCAGAAACGTCAAAAAAATTATTTCTTACATGACCTACTGTAGCAAAATCGCGTCCACGAGGACGCGATTTCACAATTTCTTCTCAAATAACATCCTGGTAGAAGCGATTTTATACTATTTGACCAGAAACGTCAACTCGAAATAATTTATTCCGGGACCTAAAAACCCTAAAAAGCCTGAACCTTAAACCCTAAAAGCCAAAAAAACCAAACGTGAAAAAAACGTCAAAATCACGCCCCCAGGAACGCGCTACGTGGCAGGACATCACGTCCATGTCAGCGTGACCTGCTGACGTGGAAGGAAATCGCTCCCTCAAGGACGCTATTTCCTTCCACTTCAGCAGGTCGCGCTGACGTGGACGCGATATCCTGACACGTACCCTGACATCGTGCTGACGTGGACGCGATTTCCCGGAAAATGGCCCATTCCGGTAAATAATCAAAAAATTGGCCCATTTCGATAAATTTTTAAAAAAATGGATTTTTTTGGTAAATTGCCCAACAAAGACGGACACCAAAACAAAAAAGAACAAGGAGGAAAATCTTACAAATCTAGGAGCAAATTTTACACGCGTTATCTTGCTACCAGTGGACATTTTAAAAAAAAAAGACACAAAGGGTCAAACCTAAATTTTTTGAATCATTCATGACTAAATCAGGGATATTCATCGGACAATCCAAATTAAAAGTCAAATTACAATTTTTATTCATGGGTATTTTACAAATATGATCCGCAATCCTATTACAACTTCTATTGGCCTATATTATTTTGGGCGAATTAAAGTACTCCAACAGCTTACAAACATCATTTATGTGGTGGCCCAACAAAGTAATATCTTGACCTCTATTTGTCCGTATCAATGACGCTAGCACCTCCTCCTAGAACAAAGCCGTCCGAATCACGAGCAAGCATCCCATAACCCATCTTCTTCATCAACACAGTGGCATCAAAATTAATCTTCAAAGTATCATAAGGGGGTTTCGCCCATTTCTTTTCAGCAGTAATCACAGGCAACAGAGGCTTGTTCAGTAGGTTATGAATACGAAAATCATGGCATAAGGTCACAACTCTTTCCCAAACCACTTTGGCTTCCTCCTCTTTACCCTGGAAATATAAATTATTTCTATTGTTCCAACTGTTCCAAAGGGTGGTGATGAAGTTAGAGGAAACTTTTTGATCCAGTACCCTCGTTACGTATTCAACCCAGTCAATACACTGTATATAATCACCAACGAGAAGGTTATTGTTTAGGCCCCCTAAGACAAGGATTTCGTGAGCAATGGGGCAGTCTTTCAATGCATGGATAAGAGTCTCACTACAAGCACCACATCTAGGGCATTCACTCTTAAACTCTCGACGAATGGTGGATATTTTCTCATAGGTAGGCAAAATGTCATGCCCCACTCTCCAGCAGAAGATGCAGATTTTAGGTAATGTTTACAGGTCCCAAATAGTTCTTCAGAAGATGCGGTAAGGGCCATAGCCAACTTGCTTAACGAGCATCCACAAGTACACTGACTTTGAAGTATAAAATCCATGAGGGTTGTGAAACCATACTCTTCGATCGTTAGGGCCATTAGCAATAATGGGAGTTTTACAAATCTGCTCCCCCATGTTTTTGCCATAAATATCATTCACCCTATTTTTATTCCAACCCACATTATTAATGTTCCAAAGATCACGCATTTTTTGTTCCTGAATAGGCAGTTTGCTCGGACAGATTGAATCACCGGTCAACCACTCAAAGCCTCAATTATCTCTCCGAATATCAATGCTATTCCCACCGCCTACCATCCAACTGAAGCCATTTTTTAACATTCTAGTAGTCATGGCAATGCTTTGCCAAGTGTATGAAGGCTTATCAATACACTTGGGTTGAAAGATGTCACCATTAGGAAAATATTTAGCATTCAACACGTGGAAACACAATGTGTCTTTGCATGTGTTTAGCCGCCACATCTGTCTACCTAAGAGGGTCAAATTAAACAGATGTAGGTCCCTAAACCCGAGACCCCCTATACCTTTTGGGAAACAAACCCTCTCCCAAGCAAGCATTGACCAGCTTCGACTTTTATCATTCCCCCTCCACCACATGTAACTAATTTTAGATTGAATGTCCTCAATGATGCCTTTAGGACCAAGAAACACTGAGAAAGCATAGGTCAAGATAGATTGGAGAATGGATTTAATAAAGATTTCTTTTCCCCCATAAGACAATAGCCTCTTCAACCAACTATTAATTCTGCACGAAATGCGATTAGAAATACTTTGAAAATCAATAGATTTTTTCTTCACGATGGGGAGTGGAAGGCTAAGATAATTATCAAGCTTGTCCACCACTTTTATGTTGAGTAAGCCACCCAAGTAATGACGTTGGGACATCGGGGTGTTAGGGCTAAAGAACACCATGGACTTGTCAAGGTTGATGCTTTGACCCGAAATTTTTTTCAAACGTACCAAGAATATTCATGAAAGCCTCCACTTCATTTTTTTTGTTCCTGACAAAAAGAAGGGCATCGTCAGCAAAGAAGAGATGTTAATGCTAAGGTCGTTTTTACTTGCACGAAAGCCTTTAATAGTATTAGCATTTTGAGCATGAATTAACATACTCAAGAAAACTTCTATGCAAAATAAGAAAAAACAAGGGGAGAGAGGGCCCCCTTGTCGAAAACCCCTTTCCTAACAATAATATCAGACAGGGTCATATTGCATTTAACTATGTAATGAACAGAACACACACATCGCATGATTTTCTCAACCCAATTTAATCATCACTTTCTCGAAAAGATTCCACTCGGCACGGTTATAGGCCTTACTCATGTCGAGCTTAATAATGAAACCTTTGTTCAAGCCTTTTTTGAACTTTGAAGGTAATGCATCAACTCGTGCGTAATTATAATATTGTCATGAATCATGCGACCCGGGGCAAAGACACTCTGGTTCTAGCTAATACACCACAGGAGGACTTCTTTAAGACGGTTTGCCAAGACTTTAGATATAATTTTATAAACAACCCAGCACAAACTAATGTGATGAAAATTAGTCCTATCAATAGGGTCCTTAATTTTTTGAATCAAGACAAGAAAAGTATCATTAAGGTACGCAACATTTTTGTTACCATTTAGCACTTTGTGACACAAATTTATAATATCTTTACCAACCACATCCCATTGTTCTTTAAAGAAGATACTCGAAAGGCCATCAATCCCCGGTGCTTTGTGAGGCCATCAAATGTCTGAAATAAGGGCACTTCCTTTTTCCCCGACGGTTTCGCACACAAGGGACCAGGTTGCCAATGGTGCTCGATGCTCCCAAACATCCGAGGCACCAAGGTGCTGATGCACATCGAAGGTACCGGTGGTGCACAATGACCCTGCACCACAGGATGGCCTTCGATGGTGCCCGAGGATCCCGCACATGTCTAAAATGGGGATAGTTTTTTAGGCTACTTCCACTTTGTATATTTAACTAAAAATTTTAATGTTGACCGAAAAAAGTATAAACATCACGCGTTTGTTGCCTTTGGCTCCCGAATTCCCGAGTGAAGAAATAAGAGAATTCTAGGATCATGCAAGATTGAGACAAACTGATAGATTTGGGGTATGAATCAGACGTGCACGAAAAGCTTTCCAGGATGATGGCTTGATGGTAGGACAAAAAATTGAAGAAGTGCCTAGCGACAACTATTGGTGAGAGCTCGCACCCGCACTACTAGGGTAGTCATTGTGTCATGTTTCCAAAAGGGGCGATACAATTGAGTGTTAATTTTGCACACCACATCCTCCACCTAGAGACCTTAGGGTCAGGTCGTGCAAAAAAATATGAGGGGCTTGGATTGGCGAGGGGCGGGATGAATTGGTGCAATAAAAGGGCTGAATCTTAGTGGATCTTGGCAACAAGGCTACTCTCCCACTTACAATACCCCGTCACGTATTTAAGTAATCTTCAAAAGATTCTACCCACTGCTCAGTTGGAATTACACTCTAAGGAGGCGCTCGCGACTTGTTGGCCACAGTCGATGCACCTATGACACGTGCCCTTGGGGGCCAATGGCCCCTACTACGGGTCAACAATCAGGCGATGAGTGCGTGCATTGCTTCTAGCCTAGGTTCTTACTTAGAGGCATTCAATCAAAATCCAGTGCACGGTAGCTTCGTGCCACTGGTTTTCAACCAAGCACGATGACCAATTGTGTGAATCAACGGTTCTTCTCGTACTAGGTTGAATTACTATTACGACGCGACCATCAATAGGGTAAAACTAACCTATCTTACGATGGTCTAAACCCAGGTCACGTTTCCTATTAGTGTGTGAACAATCCAACACTTGGTGAGTTCTAGTTCACAATGATAGGAAGAGTTGACATCGAAGGATAAAAAAGCAACATCTTTATGAACGCTTGGCTGCCACAAGCCAGTTATCCCTGTAGCAACTTTTCTGACGCTTCTAGCTTCAAATTTCGAAGGTATAAAGGATCGATAGGCTACGCTTTTACGGTTCGTATTCGTACTAGAAATCAGAATCAAACGAGCTTTTACCTTTTTGTTCTACAAGAGATTTCTGTTATCGTTGAGCTCATTTTAGGACACATGTGTTATCTTTTAACAAATGTGTCGCCCCAACCAAACTCCTTACCTGAAAATGTCTTTCGCTTGGGTCGGTCAGCCGAAGCCGACCTTGGGTCTAAAAAGAGGGGTTGTGCCCCACCTCCGATTCACGAAATAATTAAAATAATGTTAAAAGTAGTGGTATTTTAATTTCTCCTGAGATCTCTCACTTATCCTGCAGCTCTCAAGTCATTTCACAAAGTCGGACTAGATTCAAGCTAAACAGGGTTTTCTTTCCCTGCTGATTCTGCCAAGCTCGTTCCCTTGGTTGTGCTTTCACTAGATAGTAGACAGGGACAATGAAAATCCTTTTAACCCATTCAGATGTGTCACTAGTTAGATGACAAGGTATTTAGCTACCTTAAGAGAGTCATAGTTACTCTCGTTGTTTACCTGCGCTTGGTTGAATTTTTTCACTTTGACATTCAGAGCGCTAGGCAAAAATCACATTGCGTGAGCATCCATAGGTACCATCGCAATGTTTTGTTTTAATTAAATAGTCAGATTCCCCTTGTCCGTATCAATTCTAAGTCGAATGTTAGTCACCCAAAGAAGGCCCCCGAGGGAGCCGTTCTCAGTCCGTCCCCTGGGCGACACACGACAACCCGCTCTATCGCAGGAGCAGCTCGAGTAGGACACCAGCAGTCGACAGGTTTGGGATTGGGACCCCCATGCCTAGCTCTCAGAGCCAATCTTTTTCTCAAGGTTACAGATCTATTTTGTCGACTTCCCTTACCTACATTATTCCATTGACTAGAGGTTGTTCACCTTGTAGACCTAATGTGGTTATGAGTACAACAAGCCGCAGACGACACTCGACCCTACAGATTTTCAAGGGCCGTCGGGGGCGCACTGGACATCATGCATCGTGCGGTGCTGTTTTGGCCACTGGACCCTACCTTCGGCTAAGCTGTTTCCAGGGTGGGCAGGCAGTTGACAAAGATTTTAGAGGTTGAATTATTTGATGTATGGGGCATTAATTTTCTAGACCCGTACCCTTTTTTCTTATGGGAACAAGTATATTTTAGTAGCTGGGGATTATGTACCCAAGTGGGTTAAAGCCGAGGCATACCCAATAAATGATGCTAAGGTAGTTATGCGATTGCTACATAAGCATGTGTTTACACGGTTTGGGACTCCGAGAGCTATAATTAGTGGTGAAGGATCTCACTTTGTAAATAAATGGCTTAAGTGGTTGCTTAACAAGTACGGTGTGAAACATAAAATTGAAACTACCTATCACCCACGGTAAAATGGGCAAGTTGAAAGAGTTAATCATGAAATTAAAGGTATTCTTGGGAGGGTAGTGCGTGTTAGAGTATACCTACAGACCAATCATGAGATGATTGTAATAACATAGTTGTTTTACCTCGTTTATTAATAAAAAGCATTGCCATCATTATTTCAATTTCTTTTCATTGTATATACATAAACTGTTTTATAATAATGTACTGAGAATAATATGATTATTCTTAAAAGGTCCTTAGTCGACTATTATTGTGGGCTTTGACAAAAATAATGCATTAAGACTAACGTGTAGTTTATTGATGAGAAAGTGTTGTCATTGACATGGGATGTCAAAATCAATATATGAGTATGTGTGTTAGAGAAAAACATATTGGAATGACCCACTATGAGTATGTTTCTTGGATTATTATGTAATATTCACAATATTACTCATAGTGATTACTATGTATACGATCCTCAGACTTGAGATCATCATTATCCTAACATTATGAGTCTTATATTTTCATATAGTCAAACATCCACCGTAATTGGTTGTTCTATTAAGGCTGATGTTGGATATACCACAATCTATGTAGTGGGATATGGTTGATCAATATAGGATTTGTCCTTCCTACATAATGGGAGCAACATGTTAGGCCACTTGATTGAATGAGACTAGAAATTGTATAAGGTCTTTTCTATATGTTTTTACCACCTTTTTACTTAATTATTATGTTTATCTCGAGTAATTATTATTGAAATAAGTGAATTTTACTTAACTAGTAATTTTATACGTGAATTTGGAAAGTATGTGAAATTATGCTTAATTACATGATTTCACGCATATTTTTTTATTATTTCATGTTAATTTATTAATATATGTACTTTTCACTATGTAGGAGGACCATTAGAGACATGATTTAAATAAATAAAACATGGTTATGCACAAATTATCCGTGTCGATGGCAAGACCATACAATTTTGGGCATGAGGTTGACTACTTGACCTAGTAAAGAATATGTTAAAAGACCAATTTTGGCACTTGATGTTGGTTGTCCAGAATGTGTTTTGGGATATTTAATTAAAGGTCTCTACAGTTGGAAAATAATTAATATTCAGCCCAACAACTTCCCTGTTGAAACCGTCCGCTATATAACTATTTTTAGCTTGAAATTCAAATTCAAATTGAGAAGACTTGGTCATCCCTTTTCCTTGAAGCATGGATGGCAACATGAGAGAGGGAAAGAAGGAAATTTAAACCTATTTTCATTAAACTCAAACCCTTACCTTCACCTATAAATACCATATCATTTCTTACTTTTCCATCATCCATCATTTTTCAACATTCCTTTCTCACTCACTCTAGTTTTCTCTCAATTATTTTTCCCTTTTCCCCTTGCATAGTAATGGACCTTGGAATTCAAAATGATGGAAAAGGTAATGGAGCCAATCAAGTGCACAACTCAACCCTTATTGCTGATGATAGAAATCATGACATCAGACAATACGTTGTGCCACTCTTCAATGAGTTGCATACAAGAATTAAGAGGTCGAATATCAAGGCACCCCAATTCGAATTGAAACCAATGATGTTTCAAATGCTCCAAATTGTGGGCCAGTTCAGTGGTATGCCCACGGAAGATCCACACTTACACCTTTATTTTTTCATGAAGGTAAGTGATTCATTCAAGATAGCTAGTGTGAATCAAGATGCATTAAGGTTAAAAATGTTTCCGTATTCATTGCGAGATTGAGCACAAGCATGGCTAAGTTCATTGCCACCAAGTTCAATATATACTTGGCAAGAATTAGCAAAAAGGTTTTTGGTAAAATACTTTCTACCAAGTAAGAACACAAATTTGCATAATGAGATAATAACTTTACAATAATTAGATGATGAGTTTTTGTATGAGGCTTGGAAAAGATTCAAGGAATTACTTCTTAAGTTTTCTCATCATAGGATTCCTCATTGTTTCCAATTGGAGTCGTTTTATAATGTTCTTAACACACGTACAAGATAAATGGTGGATGCTTCTATGCATGGTGCAATTTTATCTTAGTCTTATAACAAGGCTTATGAGATCATTTAAAAGATTGAGAGTAATAACTACCAATGGCTGTCAAATAAAGCAGTTTCAGGAAGACGAGTAGTTGGAGTGCATGAAGTGGACGCATTGACTTCACTCTCTGCTCAGGTATCTTCTATTTCCTCTATGTTAAAATAGTTTACCACTAATGGTTTGAATAATTTTGCAGCTCAATCACCAAGACAATATGATGTAGTTTCCTGTGTATACTATGGGGATGGTCATTCTTTTAAGAATTGCTCTTTGAATCCCAAATCGATGTACTATCTAAGGAACCAGTATCAAAACAAAATTTGACAAGGACCATAGTCCAATTTCTACAATCCGTCGTGGCGGAACCATCCGAACTTTTCCTGAAGTAATCAAGGAAATGGACCAAACAACAACCAGATACAGCATAGACCCAACCAAACCCAAGGGTTTAACCAATAATCCCTAAAACCACCTCAAGCTAAATCATCAAACAGTTTGGAGAACTCTTTGAAGACATACATGGTGAAAAAAGACACCTTGATCCAAAGTCAAGCAACAACGCTGAAAAATTTGGAGAACTAGATGGGTCAATTAGCTACTGAGCTATGTAGTAGACCACAAGGAGCCTTATCAAGTGACCCAGAAAAATTGAGAAATTTGGGCAAGGAACATTGCAAAGTAGTAGAATTACAAAGTGGTAAGATTTTAGAACCGGAGAAGGTTGTGGTTGAAGATGAGCCTACTGGAAAAGAGGAAAGTCAACCGACAGTTGAAGTTCCTACAACAAAAAAATCATATGTTGAAAAATCTAATGAGGTAAACCCTAAACTAGTAAATTCTGAAAAGCTAACACCTACTTTTGCAAATTTACCTCCTCAGAAAAGTTATCCATATCAACCTAGAGTTCCATATCCTCAAAAACTTCAACAGAACAAGCATAAATAAAAGGTAGAATTTAAGAAGTTCTTGGATGTTTTAAAGCAATTACACATCAACATTCCATTGGTGGAGGCTTTAGAGCAAATGCCCAACTATGTGAAGTTTATAAAGGATATCATGTCCAAGAAGAAACGACTTAGTGAGTATGAGACTGTCACTTTGACGAAGAAGTGTAGTGCATTCTTATAGAACAAACTACCTCCGAAACTGAAGGATCCTGGAAATTTTATGATACCTTGCAACATTGGTGAATCATATTACGGTAAAGCTTTGTGTGGCTTAGAAGCAAGCATCAACTTGATGCCCAAATCTATTTTCAAGCTGTTGGGAATAGGAGAAGTAAGACTTACTACTTTAACACTTCAACTTGTGAATCGATCATTAGCATATCCCGAAGGAAAGATCGAGGATGTTTTGGTAAGAGTCGATAAATTTATTTTTACTGCTGATTTCATTGTTTTAGATTTTGAAGCAGATAAGGAAGTTTCGATCATCCTGGGGAGACATTTTCTAGCCACAGAAAGAACATTAAAAGATGTGCAAAAAGGCATACACATCATAGGAGTTCAAGACGATAAGGTAATGTTTAACATTCTGAAAGCAATGAAGTTTCCTAATTCAATGGAAAAGTGTTCAGTAATGAAGGAAGTAGAAATCCTAATTTCTATAGGAAGTAATTTTGAAGAAGATCCATTGGAAACACCTTAAGGTCTGAACCATTCGAAGATGAAAAAGGTAATGAAGGTTTAACTTTGATGGAAGCCAATCTGAGGAGTTATATTCAACCACCGTAGTTCGAACCGCTAGAGTTGAAAGCTCTAGAATTTACAAAACCCAAGTTGTCAATCAAGAAACTGCCTAAAATCGAACTAAAAGTACTTCTGTCTCATTTAAAATACGTTTATCTTGGTTATAGTTCTACTTTGCTTATGATTATTTCATCAGAACTAACAGAACATCAAGAGGGACAATTGATTGCTGTCTTAAAGAAATTTAAGAAGGCATTTGGTTGGACCATAGCTGACATACGAGGTATAAGTCATTCTTTCTGCATGCACAAAATTATTTTAGAGGAAGGTGAAAAAGGTAAGATTGATGGGCAAATGAGACTTAACCCTATCATGAAAGAAGTGGTTCAGAAGTAGGTAATTAAGTGGTTAGATGCGGGAATTATTTACCCTATCTCAGATAGTTCTTGGGTAAGTCTGGTGCAATGAGTACCGAAGAAGGGTGGAATCATGCTCGTCGAAAATGAACAAAATGAGTTAATCCTGATGAGAACTATCACAAGTTGGAGAATCTGTATTAACTATAGAAAGTTTAACAAAGCCACTCGTAAGGATCATTTTCCTTTACCTTTTATGGATCAAATGTTAGATCGTCTGGCACATAACGAATTTTATTGCTTTTTAGATGGATATTCAGGACACAACCAAATAGTTGTAGCCCTAGAAGACCAACATAAAACTATTTTTACCTGTCCATATAGTACATTTGCTTTTAGGCCAATGCCTTTCATCTTATGTAATGTACCTGTCACATTTAAACAATGTATGATGGCAATTTTCACTGATATGGTTGAAAATTATGTCGAGGTTTTCATGGATGATTTCTCTATGTTTGGTAATACTTATGATATTTTTTTGAATAATTTGGCTAAGGTACTTAAAAGATGTGAGGAGACGAATCTCGTCCTTAATTGGGAGAAGTGTCATTTTATGGTTAAAGAGGGAATTGTCTTAGGGCATAAAATTTCCAAGAAGTGAATCGGATTTGATAAAGTAAAGGTGGACGTAATTGAAAGGTTGCAACCTCCATTTAATATGAAAGGAGTTCGAAGTTTCTTAGGCCATTTCGATTTTTATCATAGATTTATAAAGGATTTTTCAAAAATTTCTAAACATTTATGTATGCTTTTTAGAAAAATATGTTTTTTATTTTAACAAAGCATTTTTAGAAGCTTTTGAAAATTTAAAAATCGGTTAATTTCAGCCCCAATAATTTTTACACTTAATTGGAACATGCCTTTTGAGTTGATGTGTTATGTGAGTGATTTTGCTGTCGGAGCTGTGATGGGCCAAAGGAGGAACAAAGTCTTTCATCCTATCTACTATGCAAGCAGAACTTTGACAAAAGCCCGGATCAATTATATGGTAACTGAAAAAGAACTATTTGCTATAGTTTTTTACAAGTTTCATTCATATCTTATATTTACCAAAGTTATAATATTTACGGATCATGTTGTAATTAAGTACTTACTCATGAAGAAAGATGTTAAACCAAGGCTAATTCGATGGATACTTTTGCTCTAAGAATTTGACCTTGAGATCTAAGACAGAAAATGTGTTGAAAATCAAGTAGTTGATCATCTGTCAAGGTTGGAACAGAATAAGGTAACTTCTTCCCTTGTTCCAATTAATGAGAATTTCCCTTATGACCATATCTTTAAGGTAAGACAAATCTATGAAACACCGTGGTTTGCTGATTTTGTCAATTATTTAGCATGTGGAAAAATTTCTCGAGAAATGTCATACCAACAAAGGAAGAAATTCCTTCATGATAGTCGATATTATTTTTGGAAGGATCTATTTTTTTAAAACTATTTGCAGATAACATAATCAGGAAGTGCATAGCCGTAAGTGATATTGATGAGATTCTATACCACTGCCATTCATCTCCGAGTGGGGGACACTTTGGTGGTTCACGAACTACAGCAAAGATTTAACAAGCTGGATTTTTTGGCTTACATTGTTCAAAGATGCTTATGCATATTTGAGAAATTGCGATAGATGCCAAACAACCGGAAACATATCAAAAA